>NC_050585.1:53370468-53447968 GCF_013368585.1 Megalops cyprinoides
GGTCCAGTTCCCCGCCCAGCGCTCTGAGGAGGGAGATGGCACGGCACACAGACCCCCCCTGCCCCCCCACTGGGGTCAGACACACCAACTGCAGGAGGAGGGGCTTACTCAGCCTGTGAGGAACGAAGCACTGTGTAAACTGTGAGCTCCACTGGAAATCACACTCATAAACTCACAGCCTACTGGAGATCACACTCACAAACTCACAGTCTACTGGAGATCACACTCACAGACTCACAGCGTGCTGGAGATCACACTCACAGACTCACAGCGTGCTGGAGATCACACTCACAAACTCACAGTCTACTGGAGATCACACTCACAAACTCACAGTGTGCTGGAGATCACACTCACAAACTCACAGTCTACTGGAGATCACACTCACAAACTCACAGTCTACTGGAGATCACACTCACAAACTCACAGTCTACTGGAGATCACACTCACAGACTCACAGTCTACTGGAGATCACACTCACAAACTCACAGTCTACTGGAGATCACACTCACAAACTCACAGTCTACTGGAGATCACACTCACAGACTCACAGTGTGCTGGAGATCACACTCACAAACTCACAGTCTACTGGAGATCACACTCACAGACTCACAGTCTGCTGGAGATCACACTCAAAATAATGGTCCACTGACTATTATATTCACAAAATCACAGTCTGCTGGAGCTCCCACCAATGAGGTCACAGTTTTTGTGCAGGCTATACAGTGAGTGAGATTTCCTTTGCAGTGGGACCAGCAGATTATATGTATAGTGTATAGATGCATAGTACTCTGTTCCCGTCAGAGGGAGGTGTGTATTAGCACAGTGTCTCACCTCAGACGGACTCTGTGTAAAACGGGGAACAGCTCCTCCAGCCCTGCATCCCAAACCTCACAGTCCTGCAGAACAAGCTCTGTGTCACCTGCAGCCTTCTGGATTGCCACGGAGACGACCCTGCAGTCAGCAGCACTGAGACACAGAGACACGCCTCCCTCCTCGTCCAACAGATCCACAGCAGAGGAGCAGGAGAAGTCCAGTTTGTACTGTAGCGCCTGGAGCAGGTCTGCTGCTGCCCCCTGCTGGTGCTCTGAGGTCACACAGCAGTGCAGCAGCTTCAGCAGCAGCTTCCTGTCCACCCTGTGTCAGCAGATCACAAAGATGTCAGCAGCATGGTCCTGCAGTACAAGAGCTGCACCACCAGGGTGCGCTGAAAGCTCTGAAATTACTGGGCTCCTACAGAATCACTCAGTGTTTGTGGTTTGAAACATCTCTGAATGAGTCTGAATGTATAGGGTTAAAATATTACAAATCAGGTCTCTCTAAGAAGAAATATTGACTGAAATCATAAATATAAAATATAAAATATAGATAAAATATAGAGACACAGAGGCAGTGATATACTGTGCAGTAACAGTGTACACACACAGAGACCTGAGCTGGGAGACTCTGGCAGAGAGAGAGAGACACAGAGACCTGAGCTGGAGACTCTGGCAGAGAGAGAGAGACACAGAGACCTGAGCTGGGAGACTCTGGCAGAGAGAGAGAGACACAGAGACCTGAGCTGGGAGACTCTGGCAGAGAGAGAGAAACACAGAGACCTGAGCTGGGAGACTCTGGCAGAGAGAGAGACACAGAGACCTGAGCTGGGAGACTCTAGCAGAGAGAGAGAGACACAGAGACCTGAGCTGGGAGACTCTGGCAGAGAGAGAGAAACACAGAGACCTGAGCTGGGAGACTCTGGCAGAGAGAGAGAAACACAGAGACCTGAGCTGGGAGACTCTGGCAGAGAGAGAGACACAGAGACCTGAGCTGGGAGACTCTGGGCAGCAGGGGCAGAGTTTTCTCGATTTCCCCCTCAGGGATGGAGGCCCATTGCAGGTTGAGTCCGACGCCGTCACTCTGCTGGAGGGCAAAGCGCAGGGCAGTGCAGTCTCTGCTGTCCAGCACTCTGGTGTTCAGGTTGATCCAGTTATCAGCTGACCTCACCAAACTGCACACCAAATGACCCGCACGTCCCTCACATATCTCCCTCAGGGCAGACTTCACAAACGAGGAGTTCAGTCTGGAGAGAGAGTGAGAAAATAACAAGGGTTTTATTAATGCTTTTAATTAATGCTATATATTACTTTACTGATACATGCCAATATTTCTGTGGTCTCATTTGTAAGTTGTGAGGGTTATTCAAGGGCATAGGGCAAGACAGGATAACAGAGCTGTAAGAATCAGACCACTGAAGGGAAGAGAAGCAGAAACAGTGAGCCAGTGAGAGGATAGAGAGGCAGAGAGAGGAGTGTGGAATCATTTTCCACAAATAATTACACACTTAACTATTGCTGACTGTGCTTGAATGGAGAAAACCGCAAACCTCTTCAGGTGAATTCTGTCCAGGAAAGGGAGCAGATCCCTGATGTCTCGCTCTGTAATTCTGCTCTTCCTAAGGTCCACAGTGATTCGCTGTTTTGAAAGCTGCAGTAGATAGAGAAGCACTTTCCTGTCCAGGGTGCAGGGAGTCAGATCTCCCCCAGTCTTCTCCAGGAAGCTCTGAGTCAGATCCTCTTCCTGGGATTCATACATCACCAAAGCCAGCTGCTGTAGAGTGTCTTTATGCAGTCTGTCATAGAGGACCACACACACACACACAGAGTTACACATCACCAAAGCCAGCTGCTGTAGAATGTCTTTATGCAGTCTGTCATAGAGGACCCCACACACACACACACACACACACAGAGTTACACATCAACAAAGCCAGCTGCTGTAGAATGTCTTCACGCACTCTGTCAGGGAGGACCCCCCACACACACACACACACACACACACACACACAGAGTTACACATCACCAAAGCCAGCTGCTGTAGAGTGTCTTTATGCAGTCTGTCATAGAGGACCCCCCCCCCCCCCCCCCCCCCCACACACACACACACACACACACACACACACACACACACACAGTTACACATCACCAAAGCCAGCTGCTGTAGAGTGTCTTTATGCAGTCTGTCATAGAGGACCCCACACACACACACACACACACACACACAACACACACACTCAGAGTTACACTAACTCTACCCGCTTGTTATTCCTACAGATTCATATGCAAGTGATGTCATCAATGTGTGGCAACAAGAGGCAAAGAAGGAAGACACACAGGAATGCACAAACACACATGCATGTGAAATCACACACAAACATGCATTAAAACATTGTAAGAAACATAATAACCTGGAACACAATTGCCATGAGCGCGGCAGAACTGTAACAGTAGACCAGCAGGCATAAACCTGGTGCAGACTGAATGACCACAGGCCATAGTGACCAGCACATCCTCCACACTCACCTGATGGACAGAGGGCCCTGGTGACAGAGGAGGACAGCGAGAGAGTGACCCTCAATACGGTGGTCACTCAGGTCCAGGCACCGGACTGTCCACAGTCTCAGGAGTGACCCCAAGCTGCTCAGCAGCCGGGACAGCACTCCCGCTGGTGGCTGTCTGCGGGATAGGTCCAGGGACAGCTCCTCCACCGTAACCTGGGCGGGGCCTCTCCCTGACCTCAGCAGCCTGGCCAGTTTTACCAGCATGCTCCCATTCACTCTGAAATTCAGCATCACACATGGAGTGGCCTGATCGCTGCATTGCCAACCAAACTGTATTCAGCCATTCATTGAAGAGCTGAAACCTGCAGTTGAATCTGGTTCAAACAACTACAGCTGCTTCATCTCACACAACTACACTAAGACCAGGATCCTTTCATTTCAAATTACACCCATCTCTTTTTGTATAGAATAAGGCATTTCACTGGCCCTTCTTTTCAGAGTATCATAATGGACTAATTTTGTATTAACTCCCAAAATCTCCTTTTAGAAAACCCTCTAAAACCCCAGTAACTCATTTGGTTGACCTCTTTCTTTTCACAGCTTAAACCTCCTGACAGGAGAGGTACCTGAGTTTCTGAAGATGTGTGACGTGTTGAAAGAGGAGTGAAGCTCCTCTGAGAGAGATGCTCTGCGGTGTGAGAGTGAGCTTCACTCCGGAGGCACACAGCTGCAGGACTCCGCCCACAGTACTGCAGGTGCAGCTGGTAACCACGCCCGCCACAGTGCAGGTGAAGCCCAGGGCCTGGAGGAGAGAGGCCAGCAGCTGTGTATCTGCTCTGCTGCTCGGAGAGAGGCGCTCACACACTGACAGGAAGAACTGGGCGTCACTTCTGAGAATTAAAGAACAGAAAATGATCATATAATGAAATATATGTCAGAGATTATCAATGAATATAGTTTTTATTAAATACTTCATTTTTATAAAAATGAAGGACACAAAAACAGTATCTAAAACAACTACATTCACTTTCAAAACACACTGACGACATAACTAAAATAAAAAAATGAACAAATCACTCCTGATAGCAACTGTGAAAAAAGTAATACTAGAAAGTGTCAGATTCTCAAAATAGCACTCATCATAGTAGGAAACATCATAGTAATATTATATTGGAAATAAAGGACAAAATACACTCACCTGAGCTGTGAAATATATGGCAGACACTGAAGGAAACTCCTCACTTCACACTCATCATCTGAACAGCCATACAGCTCTACTGGTTTCTTCACTGCTTGGAATTTCAGCACTTCAAGGAAGAGAGAGGCCTTTCTCTTTGAGAGGTCTATAACCCAGACTGCAGGAGCTGCCTGGTAAACTGGCTGTAACGCTGACAGAACACTCCTGCCTGTTTGAGTCTCATAGTCCTTCACATGTGAATACAGATCCAGCAGGAACTCACTCTGTTCTTTTTGAAACGCAACATTACTAGCATACAAGCCATGGTCACCGAAAGGGAAAGTGGCACGAATGCACACCGATGATAGGAGCTGGAGTGTCGTCTCTTCTGCATCACACTCTGCTGCTTCAATCAAATCCACCAAGAACTTGAAGAACATTTTGTTGTCTTCATGCTGGGGAATGAAACTAGAACACAAGGAGGATAAAATGATTCATTTCCATCAGAGCTGTATCCAAAAATTATGATAATGACCTATAAAATATTTGATTTTCCTGAATATCGATCTCCCTGAAATGATGCTGAAGAGAGTGGTGTGTGACAGAGAAGGGAAAGAATCACTGTGAAAACGTTATAACTCTGCTAATAATAATAATTTTAATGTGCCAACTATTGTCATGAAAAACACCTTTATGGTAAATAATATAAAACTCATTGGAAATTCCCACAAATTTATTGGCTGTAATTGTCTTCTGACAACACATCACATCATATCTGAGACCCTGCCATCAAACATCTATATCCAAAAATGTTCTATCAGTCAAAGGATGGTAAACTTTTAAAGTAAAGATTAAAACTACAAAATATACTAAATAGAAATAGAAAGTGGTTTAAACACATGAAGAGACACAGCACATGAATTTTATTCGTCACACAGATTAAATCAAGGGTTTGTCACATTTCAACTATTCTACAGTATCAGGCCTTTCTTTCTGAGAGGTCTATAACCCAGACTGCAGGAGCTGCCGGGTAAACTGGCTGTAACGCTGACAGAACACTCCTGCCTGTTTGAGCCTCATAGTCCTTCACATGTGAATACAGATCCAGCAGGAACTCACTCTGTTCTGATGTACATCTATTGTTCTCATATGTTCCATCATATGGAAATTAATTAAAATTGAGTGTGACAGTTTTTCTCATCATGGTTAGCTCTGAGAGGACTGGTCCTTCCCACAAGGTGAGGCAAAATACGGAAAGCACATCATTCTGCAATAGAAACCGCCGCAGCAAAGGCAATCATTACTACCAGTGAAAAATGATTATTCATGTTAGCACATCAATTACTTGCCATCATTCCATCACCATAATTTCTCTCTGCATGGGATGACTAAGATTCTTATCTTTTATGTGAATTGCATGCATGAAGATTAATGATACGATGTTACCACCACCTGAATATGCAAAAACAATAAATACATAAAACACTCACCTGAGCTGTGAAATATATGGCAGACACTCAAGGAAACTCCTCACTTCACACTCTTCATCTGAACAGCCATTCAGCTCTACTGGTCTCTTCACTGCTTGGAATTTCAGCACTTCAAGGAAGAGAGAGACCTCTTCTTTTGAGAGGTATATGACCCATAATGCAGGAGCTGCCTGGTAAACTGGCTGTAACGCTGACAGAACACTCTTGCCTGTTTGAGTCTCATAGTCCTTCACACGTGAATACAGATCCAGCAGGAACTCACTCTGTTCTATTATATATTTATAATTATCATAATCTCCACCATGAGGAAATGCATGAAAATTGTAAACTGATGATAACAGTCTGAGTGTCATCTGCCCTGACATCATGTCACACACTGCTGCCTGGAAGTGGAGCTCCTTCAGAAAGCTGATTATCTCTTCAGAGTCCCAGCCATCATCAAACCTGTAAGAGAGTGACATAATTGTCTTAAGGTTTCATGTGAGAAGACTGGTCCTCCCTATAAGGTGAAGTAGGATACTGAAAGCACACCAACATAAAATTTACCTTTACATGCATCTTGGATATTTTTGATGAAAGCTATCAAATCTGGAGGAGAAACTACTGGACTAACGACAATCATTACTATCAGTGAAAAATGATGATTCATGTTAGCACATCAATTGCTTGCCACCATTCAATCAACATAATTTCTCTATGCATGAAATGTCTAAGCTTCTCATATATTATGTGAATTGCATGCATGAAGATTAATGATACGATGTTACCACCACCGAATATGCAAAAACAATAAATACATAAAACACTCACCTGAGCTGTGAAATATATGGCAGACACTCAAGGAAACTCCTCACTTCACTCTCTTCATCTGACCAGCCATACAGCTCTACTGGTTTCTTCACTGCTTGGAATTTCAGCACTTCAAGGAAGAGAGAGGCCTTTCTCTCTGAGAGGTATATGACCCAGACTGCAGGAGCTGCCTGGTAAACTGGCTGTAACGCTGACAGAACACTCTTGCCTGTTTGAGCCTCATAGTCCTTCACACGTGAATACAGATCCAGCAGGAACTCACTCTGTTCTACCTCACTGTCGATATTAAGAACGGACAGCAATGTATACACAGTTATCTCTCCTGTCTCACAGAGACCTTGCAGACACAGATCCAGCTGGAACGAATGCACTCTCCTGCTCCACTCTTCAAAGGGGCTCTGCTGAGGCTCTGGTGGAATAAATCTGCAAAGTACAAACAGGAGATTACAGTTCATCCAAGTAAGATTATGGATTAAAGACAGAGTTGTTATGTCTTTAATGACTTTGAGACAAATGCAACATCAGAACATCAGATGTCCAATCCAGTGGAGCTACAACCATCATGGCTGCTGGAACACACCAATCCTGGTCAGTACATACCAACCTGCCAAATGTCAAACATCTTCTTGAAAAGAAAATATTTTATTCAACAATTATGAATGAGGAGAGACCAGAGAAAGCGGAAAAAGTTTAATAGGACTGATCAGAGGAGCAGTATGAGTATGTTGAGGATGACGTAGATCCTGGTCGGTCCTCTGAGAGGGAAGATGGTGGGCAAGAGACAGTAGGACAGAATATAACAAAGGCAGGACAATCCAGAGACAAAGCAAGGAGATCAGTGGACTCAAACCCTAAGTGTGTCAAAGGATGAAGACAGGAGGCACTTAAAAGCAGAACTCAACGACTTCAACGGTGAAATCAAACAAAAACTGCCAGAAACTGCTGTATGCAAAGCACAGGATTCAGAGAGACAGTGGCCTGCAGCAAGATGGCTGAAACATTCCACTCCGCTCACTGGCTAAACAGATCAGATACAAGGTGCAAGCGGGTGGAGCTACAAGCAACATTCACACACCTGACGGAATGGTGGAATCAATCACATTTAAGTTGAGACTCTGAGAATTAAATCTAGCCTTTCTTACATTAGAAAAGACAGTTCAGGTGTAGTGGTTTTGTTGATATGTAAGGTGCAGTTTGCTTTGGTCGGGGTGGCAAATTACAGGAGCCCACTAATGATTAGCCTTGTTATAAAATGATTTTCAAAAAAAAAATTTCATTTCCTTACAACCCATGAATACTGGCTAATCAGTTAACAGTAGGAAAATGTTTTCTTATGACAAAAAATTAACTCAGTATCCAATATCTGGTGGATCTGGGTGTGATGGTTCAATTCATTTCACACCGAGATTTTTTGAGCCACCAGGGTTCTTAATACACCTCTTGGGAAGGTGACAAGCGTAACTGTTGAGGCTGGGGAACTGAAATGCATTCTGGTCAGGAAAATGACATGAGATTACATGAGTACATGATGTAAACGCCACTAAACCAAAACCATTAGCACACAAAACTTCTAATTAAGCACATAATAATATGTGGCTTCTCATGCCTCCATTTGTAGGTTCCCAGCTGAATGTCTCAGGACCTGGTGATAGAAAACTGAGTATAATTCTCATACTAAACAAAATTATATTTTAGTTAAAGTTATACATCCCATTATTTATGACATACCCAAAGGTCTGAATATTCTTCACACAGCCAAGAATCAGCTTCAGCCCTGGGTCAGAAACAGTGCTGTCCTCCAGGTGAAGCTGAACAGGTCTCTCCTCCGCCTGGTTAATCACATATGAGACCGCACAGCTCTGGTGAGGGTCAAGATTTTCTCCTGTCAGGTCGAGGTGGTGATCTACGTCTCTTAGGAAGCGTAAGCAGGCCTCTTTTGACTGGGATTCATATAGGCATTGACAAACAAAAAGGAGATTTTCCAGCCCAATCTGTGGAGAAGCTTCCTCTCTGTGTTCATTTCCAGTATCTGGGTGGAGGAACTTGTTTACGACGTCAAAAAGTAGCTGGTCAGATAGTTTCTTAACTTGGTCTTCAGAAATCAGACATTTCATCAACCTGGTATTTTTCTCAGAAAAAAGTCCACACAAGAAGGTAAACAGGTATTTCAGGTGCTTTCCATCCTCAGTCTGACATCGCTGAAGAATCTCTCTGACTTTTCCTGGATTCTGCCAAAGCCACAGAGCAGCCCAAAGCTCCAGCATTGTGTGGTGGAGAAAGACACAGACTGTCTGTGCAGATGAAGGAGAATCCTTAATCACAGCTGACCTCAAGAAAGCATGCAGCACGCTGCTCTCTTCACATTCCAGTCCAGTCAACACAGTTTTCCGCAGCATTGCACTGAAAGAGATCTCAGCGAGATGGAGTATGTCTTCCCTGTTGTCATGGATATACCGGTCCAGATATTTCACATCTTTTCCACTGATTTTTCTCATGCAGAGACGGAAAATTTCCAGATACATTTCGGTAACAGTAGAGGGTAGTTCTCCAGCCTTACAGGTTCCAAAAGAGATGCAGGCAGCGACTATGAAAGCATACATTGGGACATGACAGAGACTGAACAACTGTGGGTTGTTCAACACACTGCAAACAGCATCACTGTCTGCGCTGAACATCTTTTTGAAGTAAGCACGAATGGACTCGGCACTGAACCCCTGCACTTCCACTGTGAAAGTGGGCCAGTTGGAAAGGAAACCCTCACATGCATCTTCTGGTCTGCATGTAATTATAATCTTTGCATCACGCAGAAAGTTGATTTTTGCAATGTTATACAAGACTGAGTTCAAGCTCAAATCCCTGATTCCATCAAAAACAATGATAACATTTTCAGAATTCTCTTTAATATCCTGTAGTACTTCATCTCTGCTCTCCTTTGGTTCCAAGTACATGTCAAACAGCAGAGACTTCAGGCTAATGGGCTTTGAGATGTTTGAGAAGCTGGTCTCGTCAAAGTAAAACATGTAGTTAAGTTCATTGTCTTCTTTCTTTGCCCAGAGACTCAGAACCTGCTGAACAAATGTCGTCTTTCCAATGCCAGGTTTTCCCACAACGAGGATTTTTTTCTCATGAGTTTTAAGCAGAGTCTCAGGGGACAATCCTCTTCTGTCTGTTGGGATGAAAGTCTTCAGTTTCTTCTGCCGAGATTTCTTGTACTTTTGGAATTTGGAAATGTTAGAAATGTTATTCACATCTGTATCTAAAACTAGAGGAGTGTAGGGAAAAGTTTTCCACTGAGAATTATCTTTCACAATGTTCTTGCTCTGAGACCACTCATCACCAAGAATTTCTTTTGCCTTTATTTTCAGTTCTCTCTGGTACCTCTGACAAGGTCTTGAACCTAAAACAACCAAAGAAATTACTTTGAGAATTTAAACATAAATGTGAGACTGTATGCCTTACGCTGAAATAAATGTGTTCGATAATATTCGTACCTAGTGTTTTATTGCAGAGAAACAGCCAAATCAATATTATGATGTTTTCAACTAATGGTACAAACATCATATGCATTCATCATTTGCATTTCTATATTAATTTAACACACATTTGCCAGGCTTGTGGAATGCATATTTTTGGAGGAATAAACATTTCCTTTAAAGTTTATACTATATAAAGCAAACCCAGTTTCATTAAAATTCCTCCAGCAGTCCAAGAGAGGATGACTCTGCTAACATGCTCATTTTTCAATATGCTGAAATTTTTTTTTGTCAGAACTCATTACAGGGTAAAATGTCACTGTGTGATAAGTCCGTTATATGTGTAATTTTTCCAACTGCTATACTACATGGCTGATTTTTTTTATCATATTGTGAAAACAATAGAACATAATCCAAATGGCAGTCATGTTGTCAGGGCTCCCGCCCCCTAGCTGTTGTGTTTTTGTTTTTCCCTGTCCATGTGCCTTTGTTTTCCTTGTGTTGTAGCCCTGCCCCGGTCTCCGCCCACCTGATTGTCTCCACCCGCCTGCCTGCACACCTGCTTCCCATCACCTAATCAGCCCAGCCCTATATCTACCCTGCTTGTCTCTGTGTTGTTTGCCAGATCGTTTCAGTGTTTTCTGCCTGTCTCGTTTCCCGCCTGTTTTCCTGTTTGGATTTTGCTGGTTTTTGCCTTGCCTGTTCCTTGACTACGTTTTTGCCTGCCCTCCTGTCCTGATTGCCTGATCTGCCTGCCTTCAAGGTTTGACCCTGCCTGTTTCTGTTTTTGATCCTTGTTTTTCCCCTTGGACTGCCTACCTGGTATTTTGACCCTGCCTGTTTTTGGACTGCCGGCTTGTTTGACGATTCTGCTAATAAACGCCTGGAATTGGAGCACTTGTGGTCCGCGTCTGAGTCCGTGCCTGAGCCCTGACACATGTTATTTAACCAGTCAACACTAAATCTGTTTTGATGATTTTGAATACGGTATTTTAATCCTTCCAATATTTTCTCGGTCTGGCTTTTATATACATTTTATATCCATAATAATAGCTATTATTATATGTCATTATATTTTTATTATAACAATGACAGACATCCTGCGTGTGTGGTTCTAGCACATAGTTCAACAGGTCTAACGTTTTAAGATAAGATATGATAAGATAGAACTTTATTGATCCCACAGCAGGAAAATTCACATGTCACAGCAGCATTAAGACAGAGGTAGAAAGGCAAAGTGGCAATGTGCAATACGTTCAAAAATACAAAAGAAAATACAAAGAAATATTATATATATATAATAAGTCAAGAATCTATAAAATAGTAAATATATGTACATTAAAAGTACAGTGCAGAAATGAGCACTGAGTGTAACCTATATATAATCAGTGAAACAGGAAATTGAGAGCTACACCATAGTATTGGTTTACTGAGTGATGGGGTCAATTGCCCAATGGTATTATTAAACAGTCTGACCGCAGTCGGGATGAATGACCTGCGGTTGCGCTCCCTCTTACACCGTGGGTGAAGCAGTCTCTCACTGAAGGAGCTCCATGATACATGATATACTGTATATTGCATGAATTAAGCATACATCATATTTGAACACCGAACATTTTTTCCTCATGGCGACAGATAATATAAAGAGACAACTGGGTTGTGCATCAGTGCATCAGATGACTTACCAGAGGTGCATTCAGTTGGGTCATCTTTGAAGGAAAAGCAACTGATCCATTGATGTAAATTAGTATCCTGTCTGTCCTGGGAGGCGGAGGGACCCTGCAGTTTACTGGGAAGGTCAGAAGGCAGCTTTGGAAATGTTCGTTTCCTTGTAGCATCCAAAATCTTCAACAGCTCATAGCAAGCTGGCTCCCCTTTATTCGTGACGTACTTCAGTATCTCTCTGGTTTTTTTATACTTCTCAGGAATGGAGTCAATAACACTGACCTCATTGTCATTGAGCACTCTGCACTGATAGAGCTTCTCAACAATGAGAGGGAGGTTCTGCAGTCTCCCAACCAGAAGCGTCCAGCCGTTTCTGACATAGACCAGCGCAGACTGTTGGGAGGAGGCCATGTCACATGGGGACTCAGCCTGGAAATCTCCCACTGCAAATACCCTGGACATGACAGACAAGGCAGTGTGAGCAGGGGAATTATTCAAACATAATCATTAGATGTTATGGACCCAAGTTCAAAACCAGCTATCTCATCTTTTAATGACATCCGAGAAACCATAGTGGTGGAGGTACGATAAACAAACAAACTGTCTGGCTAGCCAGCCGCTTAAGCTCAGCTGTGCAGAAACAGCACTGCTCTGTGATGATGTCTCTGTCTCAACTGAGAGATGATGAGAGTTTTCCTGTTTGCTCTGTGAGAGGTTGGCTTTTGCCTGTATTTTTCATTATTGGGTTTTCCTTGAAACAGCAATGCTGAGAATTCAACAGCATTGTTGAGTCCAAAAATGAGGTAAGTTGCATTGCAGAATTTATGGTACATTACCAGCGTAGTATTCGGTAAAGCGTGAAAGACCTAGCAACGATATCTAAGGTGAGCTTTCCAAAGGCTTAGGGCTGCAACTAACGACTATTTTGAGAGTCGAATAATCTATCGATTATTGAAACGAATAATCGACTATTCGGCTTATGAGTCGCACAATTACTCAATGGCTCTTATTTATCTATCGGCTTTTAAATTTAGTTTGAGGTTGTTTTAGGTATATGCTAACTAACACAGACAATAAAGATGAGAACTTTATTCAAAAATACATCTTTTAATGAATGGTTACTAGGACTAATTCAGTGAGGGCAGTTGCTTGCTGAGGAGTACAAGTCTGCTTCCTTTGAAGAAAGCCATCCATGGTAGCATTACGAGACCCAACAAACTCATAACTCATTTGAATTCATCTGAATGCAACGCACATTGGGCACACATGGACACGAGTTGTAGAAATCTTTCACAATTTTTATAAAGTATCAAATTCTCTGGTGTTCTCTCAACTTGTGCACTCGGCAGCAACACTACCTCCAGCCATAAACGTCACCATGACAACGATGCAACTTTTAAGGAGTGAATTTCTAAATAGCAGACGGGCTCTGGTTTAACACTGTAAATTTAGGGCACATTTGGAATGTGAACAGGATCGTTGTGAATAATACGGTATTATTTGCTACACTGTATGTTCAATGTCATTAATAATCTATTGATCAAGAGAAAATGTATTTCTAAATAGAAAACGTTACAGCTCATAACGTGAAGTAACATGGCTTTTAACATTAACATTAGCTATGCTAGCTAGCTAACTAACTTAACGAGACGAGTCTTCATCATCCACCTCTTCAGATGCTCGAGCATAACTGATGTGCTCCCATGCCAGGCAAGGTCTGGTCTGCAAGTGCTGCAGTTCAAAACCTTCTTGGCAGAGTTAACCCTTTCGCGCGTATGGTCACACCGGTGTGATTAGCCGTTTAGTGTGTATGCTAAAACCGGTGCAATTAGAAAACTAGATTGGAAAAATTCTAGCTAATTTTAGCTTTGAGGAAACAGCGATTTAACATTAAAAATATAGCAAACACTAACTGAAAACTATGGGAAGCTTAATAACGCTAATGAAAACATAACGGACCATTTAATGTAACGCCCTCCATAGCATGAAAAACAAGTTACGGCCGAAAGAGTTAAGAGTGAAATGCTGTCACACTTTTGAGGTCTTTGGTCGTGAAGGTGTTGCCACCTCTATTGTTCACTCCAGCAAAGCAACGCAGCTTTTTAGTCTACATGTCTGAGCATTCCGAGTCAGCATGAAAAACATGCGCGATGACATCACCAACTAATCAACAATTAAATTCATTGGCAACTAATTTGGTCATCGATTTTAGTCGACTACATGGATTATTCATTGCACCCCTACAAAGGCTAAACTGGTGCCAGCCTTGCTATGGTGCACTGTGGGACTTCTGCACTTATTGAGCAATAGGGGTGTGCTGAGAGACGAGAGAATATAGAAATGTGACACAACTGGTGATTGAAAATTTGGTGAAACAAGAGAGAAAGCAAACAGGATGGACCTCGAGCAGCTCCTGAGGAGGAGCGGATTCCGCTTTCTCACTGTGAATACATTTACAGTTTAATGGCAGCCCAAAAGTTCAAATATTTTAAACAAGCAATATACAGAAACGTCTGTATGTAAACCTTTCTATTCTGTAAAACCAAAAAGGAAATTTTCAATTATTTTCAGAAAAGAAAAAGGTAAACATGGGTAAATTTGTCTTAATACGATACAATGTGGTTTTTGCAAAACTGCAAACATACAGTGATATGGGGAGCAAAACTGAATGTAAAATACTGACCAATCACACAGTTACTGGACCTATCTTTAGTTGTCATAAGTGGCTTTTTAGCCAGGCTGGCAGAAACATCTGATTTTTCAAAAGCCTTTGTGTGTGTGCCTGCCAGTGTGCCACTGTATACATACCACTTTAACAGAAGAACACAACTCTCATCTTCATCACCACTGCTGGGAGTTCAGCTGCATCTTTTTGTAGCCATTTCTGAAGGGCAAAACATGAAAAAAAACTTTAAATGTATCAAGTATTGCAACCCATATTTCATGAATTCATTCAAATAATTCACCATACTCAATAAAATGTTTTTTTTTAAATAACCATACTATGAATACAGGAGGACTGAAGTGTCTAAAGGTAGTGTCACTGTTACGAGCAGAAGGAAACACTGAGAGGAGTGTTAGAAATGAGACCGTGTGCTTCAGTAACAGAAGGTAAAACACCTCACGCTGGCTGATCAGGCCGTACGCAGCAGCCATGTCTTTGCATGTCTCCTGGCCTTATGAGAGCAGAGTGGCCTCGGGTAGCCCGCTGTATACCTACAATAGAGTCACACTGGGCTAGCCCACACACAGGCCCTAACACAGGGGCTCTAACACAAGGGCCCTCACCATAGGGGCTCTAACACAGGGGCCCAAACCATAGGGGCTCTAACACAGGGGCCCTAACCATAGGGGCCCTAACACAAGGGCCCTAACCATAGGGGCTCTAACACAGGGGCCCTAACCATAGGGGCTCTAACACAGGGGCCCTAACCATAGGGGCTCTAACACAGGGGCCCTCACCATAGGGGCTCTAACACAGGGGCCCTAACCATAGGGGCTCTAACACAGGGGCCCTAACACAGGGGCTCTAACACAGGGGCCCTAACCATAGGGGCTCTAACACAGGGGCCCTCACCATAGGGGCTCTAACACAGGGGCCCTAACCATAGGGGCTCTAACACAGGGGCCCTCACCATAGGGGCTCTAACACAGGGACCCATAGGGGCTCTAACACAGGGGCCCTAACCATAGGGGCTCTAACACAGGGGCCCTCACCATAGGGGCTCTAACACAGGGACCCATAGGGGCTCTAACACAGGGGCCCTCACCATAGGGGCTCTAACACAGGGGCCCTAACCATAGGGGCTCTAACACAGGGGCCCTCACCATAGGGGCTCTAACACAAGGGCCCTCACCATAGGGGCTCTAACACAGGGGCCCTCACCATAGGGGCTCTAACACAGGGACCCATAGGGAAATGCCTCCTGTGGGCATTGGAATGCTGGCTCCTTTAGGGCTGGCCCCTGAGCGCCCTCAGTAAACCCAGAGTGGGAAAACAGAAAACAGAGGGCAAGAAGAGTGAGGCGTGGTGAATAAAATGAATGTACACATTTACCCAACCAATCCAGACCAAAAGGACCACTGTTCAAAGAAAAAATAATTACATTCCATTTTAAGGAGGAGATAAACTTCATTTTCCTTTTTCAGGTCAGAAGGATACACATCAAATAATTCACAAAATAAGT
Organism: Megalops cyprinoides; assembly: GCF_013368585.1. Lineage (NCBI taxonomy): Eukaryota > Metazoa > Chordata > Actinopteri > Elopiformes > Megalopidae > Megalops > Megalops cyprinoides. The sequence continues at coordinate 53,386,587 of NC_050585.1, forward strand.
ATGAAATCACAAGTATTGCTCACACATCACACACTCTACTTGGTGTACAAGAATATTCAGAGTAAACACGTAATCAAGGATGGGATGTATCACCTCACAACACAGCGCTTATATCTCATGACAACAGGCATCTTATACTGCGCCTAACGCACGCAAAAATATACGTTTGTATTTTGGTTAACGCTGGGATTTGATTTAGTTTGCACTCCTTCTGCATCACGAATGCAAATGTACGGCACCCTGTTATTACTCTTATGAATTAATAGTACAGGTAAATGAACAATGATGTAAGTCATTATAAACAGACACTGTCAGGGTTTTGGCTGCCACTTTCCAGGATGACCACTAGGTGGTCTCCTATCTTCCTGTCAGGGCTCCGCCCCCTTAGTCGCGGTGTTTTCGTCTGTTTCCCCTGTGTTTCAGCCCCGCCCCGCTGTCTGTCTGCTCACCTGCACCCCATCGCCTCGTTATCCCTGCCCTATATCTCCCCTGCGTGTCCCTGTCTGTTTGCTTGTTCGTTTCAGTGAGTTTCTCCTGTCTCGTCCCCGCTCTAGTTAACCTGAGATCTGATTGCTGTTCTTCGAATCCTGCCTGTTTTCCGACTTCGTCCTTCGCCTGCCGTCTTGGTCCCGTCTGACTCTTCTTGCCCGCCTGGTTACCGACTCTGCCTGCCCCGACTCCCGATCCTGGATCTGCCCCCGGACTGCTTCCCCGTGTTTTTGAACCCTGCCTGCCCCTGTACGACGAACTGCCCGACGATTATTATTAAACGCTTGGTTCCGTTTACCCGGTGGTCCGCGTTTGTGTCCCGATCCCCGTTCCTGACACTTCCTGTGTGTTCCGTGTCTCATTTAGTTAATGTCTACCTCCTGTGTTGATTAGTCATTTGTTTCACTTGTGTGGGCCTGTTATTTAAGCCTTGCCCTTTGTCTACATAGTTGCTCAGTTTTGAGTTGTGCGTGTTGTGGATGAAGTCGTGTACCAAGTCTGTTTTTGTATTCTCTGGAGTCTTCCGTAAAAGAAACTTTGTTTTCTTTGAACCAAACCTTTTGGTGTCCTGGGTCATCTCTGCACTTGGTCATTTCTAATATAACGTTTGTAAGAGTATGAGCTCGTAATACTGAAATTGGCAAAATCATACAGCAGGCGTTGTATGTATACTGAAAAGGAACTGAAAGTGAAACTACAATAATACGTTAAATGTATGAAAAGGAGAGAATAAAACGAGGAATTACAATTATTCACTGCATCATCAAGCCACCAGGTACTTCGATATTAGCAGATTCTGGTCTCGTTTATAGAGGAAACAGCAAAAAGGGAGCAGATGTAAAAGCTATTCTTTTTTATCAAAAAGATTAAGCCTATCTGTGGTAGGCTTAAGTGGTAGAAGCAGATTACAAGAAGCAGTAGCAAATCATTTTTGTAGCCTGTTTAAAGTGCAGTTGGGCTTCATGCAGTAGCAGCACATTTAGCACTGTGGAGTACCTCTGGACAAATATCGCAGTTATTTATCACTCTGAAAATTAGAAAAGTACTCACAGAAAGTAGGTCAGTGTCATGCATGGTGTCTGTTGACCGAAAGGAAATGGGTACCAGTGCACCTCCCCATTAGCATTATAAATAGTACATATTCTTTCTTCTTTTGTGCAAATAACTCCTATAAAGTTGCAATCTGTAAGATCAAACGATTGCAAGATTTTACTCGCTTTGCACGCAGTACCACGGTTTCTGAGAAGATACAGAAACATATACGATGTTGCATACAGACACTCCCATACAACTATACGCCATTTAACGGAAACGTTGATGAGGCGTAGTGTAAATGTAGGAAGTTAGAATGATTGTCTTTTCGTCTTTTTAGACGTCTTTTTTGCAACATCTTTTAAAATACTTCTACAGACTCCCATTTTCAACAAGAACTTTACCTTCAGTATTCGATCAGTTTATCTCATAAAATTATAATTAAAATCAATTATTTCTAACCAGCAGACGCAGGATCATACAGGCATACTGCGGAAGCTACGTTGCTGTGTCTGTAGGACTGCATTTGTTAAGAAAGAAGGTCGACTGTGCTAGCTTACTAACTTAGCTGACCGCCTTCTCCTCAAATCGAATATAAACTGTCTACATTAAAACACATAATAACACGAATAGAACAATGAATATTGGCTAAAAAAAACTCAACAGTTGTTAATGGGTTGACAAGTTAAGGTATAGGTCGCCACAGATCTTCTCGCCCAGACACACAAAAGGTTACACCAAGAGCTGAGCGATATTTTCAGCATTTATTTCGGATTTCTGGTGCTGTTTAGTGTTAATTAGTTTATTGCAGCAGAGCTATTGATAGATAGGTGTAGTGGCGAATCTTTTAAAAACTTAATTCGTAGTTAAACCACTTCTGTAGGGAATACGGATCAACTGTAATCTGTGCGTGTTAAATTCTTCCTTATGCAGAATTCAATATACAGCAGTTTACTCACATCATGATGCTTAAGACTTTCTTGCAATCGGAGACTTAACTTGAAAGAGAAAAACGAAGTTACAGGTTCCATATGTTATGTATACAAAGAAAATGCGAGTATCGCAGAAAAACTGTAGCCTGTATCTTGCGACAGAATGACGCATAAGCCGAGTACGGTACAGTATGACGTCAGATTTATGTCAAACGTCGCGAGCGCAGAAAACATTCTCGCGCACAAAGCAGCCACCACGCGCGGGTTACTCTGCTCTCCAAGTTGAGTTTTGCTCGCGCGAATCGACCTGAGTTTTGAAGGCTTCGTATAACAACCGAGCAATTTACTTACTCTGAAGTTTAGTTGGAACATGTAAATAGCTAACGTTACCTATGCTTCCCCCATCATTCAGCCGATTGCATGCAAGTAACCTTAACGTAAGTAAAGGGCTGTTTATCAATCCGCATTTTTGTCCATTCTTGCGTTCTCGTGAACTCATTTGACATCATCTTTCATGGCCCAAGTAGGGTTCCAAGAACGCTTAAACTGCCCGGATGTGTCTTGATCCGCCCCTTTTATCGAGGATGCATCGGTTGGTGACTTGGCCAGCGAGAACGCATCTGATATGGCATTATTCTTGGCACGTCTAATCAAACTGCCAGCCATCCCAGAAGATGATGAAGCGGCTCCCCCTCCCAGACGAGCAGAGCCTCTTTAACGAGTAAATTCACATAGATGCGGCTGTTCAAGAGGATCTGTGAGAGGAGATGCATGTTGCCTTTTACGGGAGTGTCATGCCCTGACCATGCACACTTGTGCTGTTTCAGCCAATCAGCCCGCCGGGAAGAGGCAAATGCAGGCAGTGAGTTTGGAGGTGGGTGGAAGTTGTCTTTAGTTCTGGGACTGTTTAGTTATTAGTTTTTACTAGTACTCGGGTAATGGTGTGCGTAGCTAAAGACAAACCACACACAACATACCACCTGCCATTAAAACTGCCAAAAGGGGAAGCCCCGCCTCCTCCCGTGGTTTGACTGACACACCGTGGCGACGGCCAATAACCCAGAACCACCTTCAGTCACCTACACCAACACTTCATCTCATAGACAAGCAACTAGCATCGTTAGTGATGAATACTTCATGAGCAATTCAACCGAGAAGAAGGGATGTGAATTTGGGCGCAGGCTGCGTCTGTTGGGCTTTAAGGGTTAAAAGGCATTTTTAGTGACAATTGCAAGTGACAAATAATTTTTAAAAGATTTTTTTTATTTATCTATGCATTATAATACTTGTGATATCGCTGTCTTCTGCACTGGAGTGGTTACTCTCATGAGTCTTTGTACGCTTGTGCTGTATTGTTGTGCTGTGCGGGAATATTGTGGGGATGTGGTTTGTTTTATTGCTCTGTGTTGGGTTTGTTGGTTAGTTGTTTCCCACCTACAGTTCTTTGTTTCACTCTGTGTAGTCTAAGAGTTGTGTTTGCCACTGTGCCTCTTTGTTTCCACAGAGCTGGTGTTGCAGTCCAAGGGCAAAACAGGGATCAAAAACAGAAACAGGCAGGGTCAAACCTTGAAGGCAGGCAGATCAGGCAATCAGGACAGAAGGGCAGGCAAAAACGAAGTCGAGGAACAGGCGAGGCAAAAACCAGCAAAATCCAAACAGGGTAAACAGGCGGGAAACGAGACAGGCAGAAACACTGAAACGATCTGGCAAACAACACAGAGACAAGCAGGGTAGATATAGGGCTGGGCTGATTAGGTGATGGGAAGCAGGTGTGCAGGCAGGCGGGTGGAGACAATCAGGTGGGCGGAGACAGGGCGGAGAGCGGGGCAGGGCTAGAACACAAGGAAAACAAAGGCACATGGACAGGGAAAAACAAAAACACAACAGCTAGGGGGCGGGAGCCCTGACAGTTTGCCACTGTGCCTCTTTGTTTCCACAGAGCTGGTGTTTCTGTTCTGTGTGGGTCTGCACAGGTGTGTTTGGAGTGCATGCGTCATTGGTTGCATAATATCAATAAAGCATAATTTTAACCTTTTACTGTCACGCCTACTAAATTACTGATCAGGCAAATTCCTCACAATGTAGTGTGTTCCTTAATACCTTTCCATTAAATTTCCATTAATTTCTATTAACCCACAAGAGGGAGACAGAGACTCTCTTGTGAAACAAAGCATTAAACGCTGCTGGCGAGTGATTCTGTCCCTGGAATCAGTCGTTTGATCTTCCATCGTTATCCTGGCAGAAATAAATCATTTCTCTTTTACATTTACCTTCTGTCAACGCAATACCGACGGCCTACTGTGGCCATGAAAAGGAAAGTGATCACAAGTGTGCGCAGCAAATGTGTGCAGCAATTACAGAAGGTGTGTGGCCACATAGTGAGGAGCAGGGATCATAACCAAAAAGTTGCTGGTTGAATGCCCTGCGGGGACACTGCTGTTGTATCCTAGGGCAAGGTACTTAACCCACAATTGCCTCAGTAAATATTCAGCTGTATAAATGGTTAAAATTGTAACCTACTGTATGTAACTTGCTCTGTCTGATAAATGACAACAATAATGTAATGTGCTGCAAAAATGTATAAAAGCAAGAGCAAAGATGAAAAAGTTGTGTACAGAGTGCCCGAGTGGCTCAGCTGGAAGGGCACTTGTCCTGCTGCAGGCTGAGCTCTATGGACCTGGGGTTCCAAACCCGGCGGCATTATCTGACAATGACTTAGAGCCACAGCAGCGGAACAAATTTGCTGTGTTGCTCAGGTGATAGGCTTAGGTTCGTCAGCCAGCGTTTCTTTCCTCTCAGGCACCCCGAGAGCGGTCAGGCTCGGTGGAGAAGCACCTATCCTCAAATTGGTGCCCATTTCAAGTGCAGAGTCTGTGGCAGGGGGAGAAAAATATAATGGGAAACCACAGGTGGGAACCAGAGAAAGGTGCAGTGCTAGGAAGTGAATGTTCCACACAGTAAGCGTTCCAATGCAAGGAAAGCTCACCAGGACCTCGAGTGGGAGCAGAGACCCTTGAGTTACTCAAGGACAGGCTTGAGACCATGCTTGATGCACTCTAGATAACAGGCAAAACAGCAGGTCGAGGCTGAATGACCTATTCCCATCATTAACGTCATATTGAAATGTTCTGTATTTATGATGGGGTTTTTCAATGTTTTACGCTTCTTTCTTTTATGCAACCTCACTATTCTGACGCAAGACAAACACAATCCTTTGATCTACTCATACACAGGCAGTTGCTGTTTTTCACACTGCAAGCCCCCAGTGCACTACAGTGGAGTGAAAGAGACACATCGCTCAAATGTCATCCGAGCAAGTGACGAGTTCGATGATTCGCAGGGTGCCTAAGAGCGGTGAAATGAGGGGGCCCTGGCTGAACTACACTATATGGACAAAAGTATTCGGAAGCCTGACGATTACATTGTAATGACATTGTATTCAAATACATATGCTTTAATATGGAGTTGGTCCCCCTTTTGCAGCTATAACAGCTTCCACTCTTCTTGGAAGGCTTTCCACAAGATTTTGGAGTGTTTCTGTGGGAATTTGTGCCCGTTAATTCTGTAGAGCATTTATGAAGTCAGGCACTGATGTTGGACGAGAAGGTTGGATGTTGGACCAGTTCATCCCAAAGGTGCTCAACGGGGTTGAGGTCAGGGCTCTGTGTGAGCCAGTCAAGTTCTTCCACACCAAACTCATCAAACTGTGTCTTTATAGTCCTCGCTTTGTGCACTGGGGCACAGTCATGTTGGAATAGAAAAGGGCCTTCCCCAAACTGTTGCCACAAAGTTGGAAGCATGGCATTGTCCAAAATGTCTTGGTATGCTGAAGCATTAAGATTGCCCTTCACTGGAGATAAGGGGCCTAGCCAAAACCCTGAAAAACAGGTGTGGCCAAATACTTTTGTCCATATAGTGTATCAATTCCTAACCCCAGCAGAACAGTTCCGGTTTGTTCTGCCACGTGGTCATTATCATCGAGTGACAGTGGCGGGATTGAACCGAAGCAGTAGAGCTCGACTTGAGCTCAAAGAGAGCACCTTTACCGCTGAGCTACCCAGGAGCCCTATGCATTAAACCTTTTGTGTGTTCGTGCTTTATGGTGATGTGCTTTTCCACCAGCACCACTCAAAGAATAGTTTGTTGTTTCAGGCACTTTGCCATGGAAATGTCACAGATCAGATGTTGAAGGTCAAGCTAAAATACAGACCACACCACTCCTTTCTATGGACAGCAGAGTTTCTGGCTATTGTCCAGTACAGACAGACCTGCGTCTTCAGACTGCAACTTGTCTCACTTAACGCTCTGCCTTCTTAGCACTAACACGTTCTCTATGTTATAGCACATTTGTATTAATAACCTTCCTCAAACTGTATATACCATCTACATCATTATGCTCTGCAGCCATGGGGAAAATGACTGTCCTGTCCCCACGGTGACCCACCTCTTCAGACTGCATCTTAGGTCCACCTCAATCCCCAAGCCCTAACACCTGCTACTTGTACTTGCTTATTTTATGTGCAGTATCGCAATATGTTATGGATTATGTTGTACTTACACACAGTGGTTGACCTCACACTCACTGATCTGGGAGTGTTGTTAGGCTGCCCTGATACTATTTGCTCATTTAACTTGAATGGATACACCTCTGTCTGCTAAAGGAATGCAATGTAACGTAATTACTACTCCCCACAGTGATGTCACAATGGCCAGTGAACTTAACAACTTTTTTGCACGTGTCGAACCCAGCAACTGCATGCCACCCATGAGGATACCAGCCACAGATAAGAACAGGACTCCCATCATCAGACTGAGCGCACATGAGGTTCGGTGCTCACTTCAAAGGGCCAACCCCCGGAAAGCCCCAGGACCAGATGGAGTCCTGGGACGTGTGCTCAGGACCTGTGCCGAGCAACTTGCTGGGGTCCTCACTGACATCTTTAATTTGTCTCTAACGCTGGAAACAGTTCCACCATGCCTCAAGTCAGCCATCATCGTTCCAGTGCCGAAAAAAGCAGTCATCAGCAGCATGAATGACTATCGCCCAATTGCACTTACCCCCACAATAATGAAATGTTTTGAAAGACTGGTCCTCTCTCACATCAAGGCCAACATTCCTGCTTCCCTGGACTCACACCAATTTGCATACAGAGCCAACAGATCCACCGAGGACGCCATCTCCTTAGCTCTCCACACAGCCCTAACACATCTAGAGGGGCAGGGCACATATGTGAGGATGCTTTTTGTGGACTATATCTCCGCCTTTAATACTGTCATCCCCTCCCAGCTCGTCCCTAAACTGCATCTACTGGGCCTCAGCGCACCACTGGGCAACTGGATTTCCAACTTCCTGACAGGACGCCCACAGGTGCTGGGTCTGGGCCCTCATCTCTAGGGAAACACATCACCAATGATCTTTGATTGATCTAACACCACTGCACTGCTGAAGAACAACGTCTGTTCTTCCTGCAACTGTTGAAAAAATCTGGCCTCTCTCAGCAGGTGCTGTGCTCATTCTACCGCTGCGCTGCAGAGAGCATCCTAACATACTGCATGGTTAAGGAGCGGCACTCGTAACTGAAAGGCCACTGGTTCGATTCTACACTGGGGCACTGCTGCTGTACCCCTGGGCAAGGTACTTAACCCACAAATGCCTCAGTAAATATCCAGCTGTATAAATGGATAACATTGTGAAAAAAACCTTTATTTGATGTGAGTCGCTCTGGGTAAGAGCGTCTGCTAAATGAAAATAATGTAATGTAATGTAAAGGCTGTCTGAGACGCCCTGTTGTGCTGCACTACGAACTCCCTGGCCCTGACTGGCAGGTGCCTATTCTGCTGCCAATGTGCAAAGCAAGGTCCTCTGCTGGTTACTGATAAGGCACAACATTTAAGGGAACTGATGTGTGTGTGTGTGTGTGTGTGTGTGTCTGTGTGTGTGTGTATGTGTGTGTTTGTTTCTCTGTAAAATTCTGTCCAAAGGTCATTTGTAAACAGTAGATAAAGGATTGCTTTGAGTTTTGGGAAATGATGCAGTGTTTGTCTTTGTGTGCATGTGTGTGTGTGTGAGAGTGTGTCCGTGTGTTCCCTGGCTGATTTTTTCCTCATTCCCAACCTCCCATCATTTCCTGTAAGTCAGACAGCTGCCATAAGACCCCTGGCTAAAATGTGTGTGACTTTTGGTCTCTTCTGGGCCATTTGCAAACTGATAACCCTCCCCTTCTCTAAAGTCCACAGCTGTGCACCCTGTACTGGGCACTGGCCATCTGGTCACCCCCACCCACCTCCCAATTCCTTCACCATAGCAGTACTTCCAGACAACTGTCATTAAATCTTAAAATTGGTGAACATCTCTTGCTGAAGAAAGCACAATATTTATGCATATGTTAGGTGGGCAACTAGAGTAGGAGGACAAACAAGCTTTTTTTTTCAACATTACAAATGTATGCATTTTAACCAAGTTTAGCCTCATGGCTAATAACAGGATCTCATAACAGGAAACTATTCCATGTGCTGTCAGTCACTGACTTGTTTTAGCCAATCGCAAGACTCCCCTTTCCAAAGCAAAACACTGTTTTGATTCAAATCAAAGAGATTACACAAGACAGCCCCCTCCCCTCAACCATTTTGGGGTTCATGAAGCCTCAGTCTCCCTTCACCTGGAGTAACTGCTGTTGCACCAACCTGTACCAAGCTGCCATAACTTAGCAAATGACACACTGAAGGATGGAACAGGAAAATAATGTTCAGGTTGTGACTGGTGAGCTTTTGACAGTGTATGTATGTGTATGTGCATGTGCATGTGTGTATATGTGTGTGTTCACACTTCTCACTCTTTCTCCACTCCTGAGTTTCCACAAGAAAAAGGGACATTCTGTATGCATGCTTTTATTTCAAAAAGTCTAAAATCATGTTGTTTTTGGTATTTGTGTGTGACACACTCTGGGTGGTCCGCAGGGCGAGGCTTTGGGGAAGTGTAACTTTGTCAGATGCCTTAAGTAACGTTTTTTTTGTTGATTTTGTCAGTTATCAAACAATTGATATTGTGCAAGGAATGAGATAAAACCACACTGCAGTTTGAGTGAATTTGGAAATTTTTGCCGTGTTTAGCAGGCATGACCTGCAGAATTAAACACAACTTGTTGCTACACCTGCCTGTGCAAGTGAGTCATGATCTTCCAATGGCCCGTCCTGCTGCTGCACACGGGGTGAACACTCCTAAAACAGGAAGTTAAGAAATATACTATTTCTCAAGGCTGCCTCTTTTTTGAGATAAAGCTGGACGTGTCCAGAAACTGCTTAGAACATTAGCTGTCCTGCATCTCAGCCAGGTGCAACCCAGAGGACTCATTACATTACATTACATTAAATTCATTCAGCAGGCGCTCTTATCCAAAGCAATTTCCAGCACAGAAAGACAGAGGTGTATCAGGTGTAACAGCAGTTATCAGGTAGGTCATTTTGGCACGTTTTCAACATGCACAGCTGTTTGGCGGTCACAGTTTACACAGTTTTCTGTTGCTCCTACCAGTGCCACCCTCTCTGCTATTGTGTTAGATCTAACAATTCTAACAGTTGTGCGATAAGCATGAAACTCAGAAAATGCTGCCATCGGCTTTCAGGGGATTGCTTCAGAGCAGCAGTGCCTTCTTTTTGGGATGTGAGGAGTTTTCACTGAGTCCTTCCCAGCCATGCTGAAATCAGAATAGTGGATGTGCTTGTTTTTATCTGTGTCTGTGAAGAGACGGATCGATTTTTGTGTTTGCTCTGTGGTTAAACAGTGACAGTGATCTCTGTGGTGTCCTTTGGTCCACTGTCCCAGCTCTCCTTGTATAAATATAAATGGCCACATATTCCAGCTGCTCAGATCCCGTCAGCTGCAGCGCAGAGATCGATCGTCCTGCACGCGGACACGCTGACACTGAAAGGATGAGATACGCCTCCTGCTACAGTCTCCTCACGGTGCTGCTCCTCTCTCCCCTCTGTGCTGGTAAGCATGTCCAATCTGCTGCTCTGAAGAGAGAACACGTCCCAGGATCTCATCCTCTCTAAATGTGGACTGAAAAAAACACAGATCTTTATGCAGTGTGTGCTTTATGGAGATTTCAGAATGATGATGCTGAGAATTCATTTGAAGCGCGTGCGTTTGTGTGTGTTTGTGTGTGTACATGTGTGTGTTTGTGTGCACGCATGTGTCTGTGTGTGTGTGTGTATGCGTGTGCGCGTATGTGTGTGTGCGTGTGTGTGTTTGTGTGTGTGTATTTTTTCTCACCAACCACTTCTCCACCAAACATCCTCTTCTCTCCTCTCCTTCTCTCTTACCTGTACAGGTGTTGCACTCGACACACCATGCAGTGAAGAGAACCTGGCCATCCAGGGAGGTACCTACAACCTTACGAGGGGCCTGGAAGTGGGCAGCACACTGGTGTACCGGTGCCCTGCGGATTACTACCCATTCCCCACGGCAGTGCGACACTGTCTGAGGAGGGGCAGGTGGCACCCGAAGCCCGATCCAAAACGCCCCGCGGAGTGCAGACGTGAGTGATGCCCCTGACTCCGGGCTGTGAACATGTCATGAGTTTGCTAACGGCATTGATGAATGAATATTCATGGAATATATTCATGGAATATATTCATGATGCCATGAATATATTCCAAGTGTGCTAATAGCCTTATCATTATGTTGTGAGTGTGCCAACAGCATTATAAATATGTTATGAATATGATTCAAAGGAATCATGCTTTATTGGCATAACAGGGATTGTCTATCAACAGCACTTTATGATGTGTACATATCGTGCGAACCCTCTGTCTTCTCTCTCTTTCTCTCTCTCTCTCTCTCAGTGGTGACATGTGCAGACCCATTGGTTCTGGAAAACGGGGCAGTCCTGCCAACTCAATCGAAATACTACGTCTACAATGTCACGACCTACGAGTGCTTTGATGGCTACAATCTCCTCGGCTCCAAATCCCGCATCTGCCAATCAAACGGCAAGTGGAACGGATCCACGCCCATCTGCGACCGTGGCTGTGAGTGACAGCTCTTTCCAACCAATCACGTACCCATTTACCCTTTCTCTCCACCCCCTCCCACTTCCCTCTCTTGCTACATACCCCCTCATCTTCCCTCTCGTTTCCTCTGCCCCTTCTTTCCCTCTCTCTCCCTCTCTCTCTCATTCTCTATCTCGTCTCATTCTCTCTGATGCTACCTCACTTCCTCCCCTGCTCTCTCTATCACTATGTCACTTCCTCCCCCACCCCTCCCTCCTTTCTACTGTCTCAAATTCAGTAATAATGCTTTACTTGAATGAAGTTAGCTTGTGTAGCAAAGGCTATGGACACACTTGAATGAAGTTAGCTTGTGTAGCAAAGGCTATGGACACACTTGAATGAAGTTAGCTTGTGTAGCAAAGGCTATGGACACACTTGAATGAAGTTAGCTTGTGTAGCAAAGGCTGTGGATACACTTGAATGAAGTTAGCTTGTGTAGCAAAGGCTATGGACACACTTGAATGAAGTTAGCTTGTGTAGCAAAGGCTATGGACACACTTGAATGAAGTTAGCTTGTGTAGCAAAGGCTATGGACACACAAGCAGCATGACAATAGTGTAACATGAACAGAATGGAATCAGCTTGGACAGGATCCCTGCTCAAAAAAAGGCTCGGTTAATCAATATTTTCCTTTCTTGCACTACAAACCCCCACCCCCTTACAGCGGGTCACTGCCAGGACCCTGGTATCCCCCCTGGTGCCAGAAGAACGGGGGAGTATTTTGGAATTGATGACACAGTGACCTATCGCTGCGACCAGGGCCTGACCCTCGTGGGATCAAAGGAAAGAATCTGTCAGGAGAGCAAAGAATGGACCGGCATTGAGCCTGCCTGCTACAGTGAGACTCTCAGACCACTCCATGCCAATTATATTAATGCATCCCACAAAGCCCCACACCTTCCAGGATGTGATGTCTGTGGGGGTGAATGTTTGGGCAACGTTTGGGCAATGTTTAGGCAACCTTTTCTCGGTCGAACCATGACTAATCTACAGCTCAGTTGGGTGGGTTAATAACTCCCACATAGCATGTACGTGCACCTGAGCCTCCTGCTGTTGCTATCTATCCTCTCCAAGTGTGCAAGCCAGGGCATCACCGTGTGTATGACACTGTAATGTAGACGCTGTTGCCCTGTGTCTTTGTGGCTTTGTTCCTCAGTAAAAGGGGAGCTCCTGACAGCACTGTAATTATTCGGGGACTGCATGCTCGTCCTCAGTACTCCAGCCTTGACCTCGAAACTGCACCCTGCACCTCGAGCCTCTGTGGGGAGGGGGAAGGAAGCCGTGAAAGTGAACGCCTCTCTTCTCCTTCTCCCTCTTTGCAGGTAAATTCATGTACGACACGCCTCAGGAGGTCTCTGAGTCATTCGCCACCTCGCTCAAAGACACGCTGACTCCCTTTGTGGCTGAGGGTGAGTCCTCCAGCACCCTGACCTAAAGCACTCCCAACATAACCTAATCTTAACCCTAACCCTAATCCTAACCCTGACCCTAATCCTTACCCCTCGTGCCTGAGGGTGAGTCCTCCAGCACCCTGACCTAAAGCACTCCCAACATAACCTTATCTTAACCCTAACCCTAATCCTAACCCTGACCCTAATCCTTACCCCTCGTGCCTGAGGGTGAGTCCTCCAGCACCCTGACCTAAAGCACTCCCAACATAACCTAATCTTAACCCTAACCCTAATCCTAACCCTGACCCTAATCCTTACCCCTCGTGCCTGAGGGTGAGTCCTCCAGCACCCTGACCTAAAGCACTCCCAACATAACCTAATCTTAACCCTAACCCTAATCCTAACCCTGACCCTAATCCTTACCCCTCGTGCCTGAGGATGAGTCCTCCAGCACCCTGACCTAAAGCACTCCCAACATAACCTAATCTTAACCCTAACCCTAACCCTGACCCTAATCCTTACCCCTCGTGCCTGAGGGTGAGTCCTCCAGCACCCTGACCTACAGCACTCCCAACATAACCTAATCTTAACCCTAACCCTAACCCTGACCCTAATCCTTACCCCTCGTGCCTGAGGGTGAGTCCTCCAGCACCCTGACCTAAAGCACTCCCAACATAACCTAATCTTAATCCTAAACCTAATCTTAACCCTAACCCTAATCCTAACCCTGACCCTAATCCTTACCCCTCATGCCTGAGGGTGAGTCCTCCAGCACCCTGACCTAAAGCACTCCCAACATAACCTAATCTTAACCCTAACCCTGACCCTAATCCTTACCCCTCATGCCTGAGGGTGATTCCTCCAGCACCCTGACCTAAAGCACTCCCAACATAACCTTATCTTAACCCTAACCCTAATCCTAACCCTGACCCTAATCCTTACCCCTCGTGCCTGAGAGTGATTCCTCCAGCACCCTGACCTACAGCACTCCCAACATAACCTAATCTTAACCCTAACCCTAATTCTAACCCTGACCCTAATCCTTACCCCTCATGCCTGAGGATGATTCCTCCAGCACCCTGACCTAAAGCACTCCCAACATAACCTAATCTTAACCCTAACCCTAACCCTGACCCTAATCCTTACCCCTCGTGCCTGAGGGTGAGTCCTCCAGCACCCTGACCTACAGCACTCCCAACATAACCTAATCTTAACCCTAACCCTAACCCTGACCCTAATCCTTACCCCTCGTGCCTGAGGCTGAGTCCTCCAGCACCCTGACCTAAAGCACTCCCAACATAACCTAATCTTAACCCTAAACCTAATCTTAACCCTAACCCTAACCCTGACCCTAATCCTTACCCCTCGCGCCTGAGGGTGATTCCTCCAGCACCCTGACCTACAGCATTCCCAACATAACCTAATCTTAACCCTAACCCTGACCCTAATCCTTACCCCTCGTGCCTGAGGGTGAGTCCTCCAGCACCCTGACCTAAAGCACTCCCAACATAACCTAATCTTAACCCTAAACCTAATCTTAACCCTAACCCTAATCCTAACCCTGACCCTAATCCTTACCCCTCATGCCTGAGGGTGAGTCCTCCAGCACCCTGACCTAAAGCACTCCCAACATAACCTAATCTTAACCCTAACCCTGACCCTAATCCTTACCCCTCATGCCTGAGGGTGATTCCTCCAGCACCCTGACCTAAAGCACTCCCAACATAACCTTATCTTAACCCTAACCCTAATCCTAACCCTGACCCTAATCCTTACCCCTCGTGCCTGAGAGTGATTCCTCCAGCACCCTGACCTACAGCACTCCCAACATAACCTAATCTTAACCCTAACCCTAATTCTAACCCTGACCCTAATCCTTACCCCTCATGCCTGAGGATGATTCCTCCAGCACCCTGACCTAAAGCACTCCCAACATAACCTAATCTTAACCCTAACCCTAACCCTGACCCTAATCCTTACCCCTCGTGCCTGAGGGTGAGTCCTCCAGCACCCTGACCTACAGCACTCCCAACATAACCTAATCTTAACCCTAACCCTAACCCTGACCCTAATCCTTACCCCTCGTGCCTGAGGCTGAGTCCTCCAGCACCCTGACCTAAAGCACTCCCAACATAACCTAATCTTAACCCTAAACCTAATCTTAACCCTAACCCTAACCCTGACCCTAATCCTTACCCCTCGCGCCTGAGGGTGATTCCTCCAGCACCCTGACCTACAGCATTCCCAACATAACCTAATCTTAACCCTAACCCTGACCCTAATCCTTACCCCTCGTGCCTGAGGGTGAGTCCTCCAGCACCCTGACCTAAAGCACTCCCAACATAACCTAATCTTAACCCTAAACCTAATCTTAACCCTAACCCTAATCCTAACCCTGACCCTAATCCTTACCCCTCATGCCTGAGGGTGAGTCCTCCAGCACCCTGACCTAAAGCACTCCCAACATAACCTAATCTTAACCCTAACCCTGACCCTAATCCTTACCCCTCATGCCTGAGGGTGATTCCTCCAGCACCCTGACCTAAAGCACTCCCAACATAACCTTATCTTAACCCTAACCCTAATCCTAACCCTGACCCTAATCCTTACCCCTCGTGCCTGAGAGTGAGTCCTCCAGCACTCTGACCTACAGCACTCCCAACATAACCTAATCTTAACCCTAACCCTAACCCTGACCCTAATCCTTACCCCTCGTGCCTGAGGCTGAGTCCTCCAGCACCCTGACCTAAAGCACTCCCAACATAACCTAATCTTAACCCTAACCCTAACCCTGACCCTAATCCTTACCCCTCGCGCCTGAGGGTGATTCCTCCAGCACCCTGACCTACAGCATTCCCAACATAACCTAATCTTAACCCTAACCCTGACCCTAATCCTTACCCCTCGTGCCTGAGGGTGAGTCCTCCAGCACCCTGACCTAAAGCACCCCTCTGTGTAACTGCGTGCTTGTTTGCTCCCTTGAGAAGCACAGTGGTCATCACTGACATAGAATGTACAGAAGAGGTCTGATAGGTCTGGTGCAGAATGGCTTAAAATACAGTAATGCAACTATACTATATAACCGATTTCCTTTTTTTTTTTCATTTAAAAGTGAAAATAATTCTATTCTTGTAAAAATACTGTAAAATATTTGTAGATTACCTATGACACTTCTCTGAGGCTTAATGGTGCTAGCTGCTTTAAATAACTCAGTTTTCATCCCCCGCTAGATATATATAATTGCAGCATCTCGTGGTCAACACACGTTCAGCTTCACTTGGAAAGCTAATGAGTTTAAACAACTCTGAAACAATGTTAAAATCTTCCAGATGACATTCAGTATGAAAAGAAGATTCGGCTGGACAGAGATGGGGACCTCCACATCTACATTGCGCTGGATTCCTCTGATAGTGTCCCCAAAGGTCATTTCGATGATGCCAAAGACTGTGTCAAGAAGCTTATAGAGAAGGTATGGCAGACCTGCTGAGTCTGAGACTTTTACCCTAAGAGCCCAGCTCAGCTCTTCTGGTTGTTCTCTGTTGCTCTCGGGGTGGCAGTGTAGCATAGTGGTTAAGGACCAGGACCCATAGCTGAAAGATGCTGGTTTGATCCCCCGCTGGGACACTGCCGCTGTACTCATGGGTAAGGTACTTAACCCACAATTGTCTCAGTAAATATCCAGCTGTATAAATGGATAACATTGTAAAAAAAAGGTGTAATAGATGTAAGCTGCTCTTGATAAGAGTGTTTGCTATATGCCAATAATGTAATGGGTTAAGATGTCAGTTAATAATGTGCTTTTGGCAGCTCCTGAGTGGCTCGGTTGGTAGGGGTGTTGCTTGTGAGCGTAGGCGTAGCCCCGGGCTGTGTCATTAGCTGGCTGTGACTGGCACACGTCAGCGCCGGAACATGACCAGCTCCATCTCAGGGACAGGCAGGCAAGCAGCACGCAACGTCCCCTCGTTGCTCTGCCCGTTAGCACCCTCTAGTGGCAGCTGCGATGGGTTTCGTGTTTGACTCTCCGTGGTGCACAGTGGGACCTGCAGCAGGTAAAGCAGCCGTTGGCTGTGAGCGAGTTTATCAGAGGACTGCACTTGTGCTTCAGCTCTCCCGTTGTGCTGAGGTGAGCATAAAGTGTGAGCAAACAGTGATTCCAAATTCACACTGAAAACATGGAAAAAACACACGAAAGAAATAAATATATTTGGTTTCAGTTGTTCTTCACTCCCTATTCACTGCCTGTACAGTTGAGTTCACAATGTGCCTCTGATTGCTCTCTTCAGATCAGTTATTTCGAGGTCACCCCCCTGTATGACATTGTGGTCTTTGCCACCGATGTGGCGAGTATTGTATCCATAACTGACCCTCCAAGTAAAACAAAGAACGTCATCGAAGAGCTCAACAAGTTCCAGTACGAGGGTGAGAGATGCTTTTTTGCTGTTTAAACTATTTGTCCTAATTATGTTTGTTTATTTTTTGTTGTTGGAATTTATTTTTACTATTTTTTGCATGATTTTACTCGGTGTTTTGTTACAACTTGGTATGTTAGGTACATATTTTATTCTGCATAACGTAACTGCATTATTTTTGGGGGATGGAGGTCGGGCAAAGGACATCCGATACACAGAAATGCTTAACAAAATGTTCTCACCATGAGAGTTTAAATGTGACTGAGCGGCATTGAACCACACACATTCGTAGCAGATCCTAACCCCTCTCCTTTTTACTTAATAGGTACATTAAAGAGCACCTCATGATTATCAATCTTTGTCTGTACAGTATATCCATTACTTCTACATTTGATAGAAGTGAAAGGTTGAATTTTTTCATTGCTTTTGGTATTTAAGTACAGATGACATGTTGGTTAGGTACAGGAAAGAGCTGCCTTTGGCTGTTATCTGAATAAAGTGTAGAAGAAGGCTGATTAAGCAGCCACACAGGTGTGAGGGGGGCCAGGTGTGCTCTTCAGAGTCTTGACCTCCTAGTCATGTGTCTGTGGCACAGACAAGGGGGACCGATCAGGCACCAACATCGGCCAGGCCTTCATGCACATCCTCAACCAGATGAGCTTCATCAAGGCCCAGAATGAAACCAAGTTCAAGGAAGTCTCCCACGTCATCATCATGTTCACTGACGGTATGGTGGAGGAAACACTCTCTCTGCCGCTCTCTCTCTCCCTCTCTCTCTCTCTCTCTCTCTCTCTCTCTCTCTCTCTCTGCCGCTCTCTAAATTGCAAGTGCAGCTCTCTTCAGGTCAGATGATTTTCAACAGGGTTAAGGTCAGGACTCTTTTCAGCCATTGCACTGTGGATTTGGATGTGTGCCTTGGGTCACTGTTAGGGTAGCAGGTTTTTCTCTAAAATCTTTTGGTATTTTGCACTATTTCCCCTCTATCCACACTAGAACCCCTCTTCCTGCTGAAGAGAAACATTTGCCATAGGATGATGCTGCCACTGCCATACATGAGCATAGGGACTGTGCTCTTAGGCTGGGGGGCTGTGTTGGCTTTGCACCAAACATATCACATGGAATTAAGGCCAAAAAGATCTACCTCAGCATTTTTAGACCACAAGACCTATTTCCACATGGTAACAGGAGATCCAGAGTATCTTTTTGCATAATTCAGACGAGACTGCGTGCTCTTCTTTGTGAGTAGTCCATCTTGACATCCTACCCTACAGCTCAGAATTGTAGAGAACATATGAAATTGTTGTGCATATTGTGGCCAGTCCTTGCTATGAAGTCCTGCAGCTCCTTTAACTCCTTGTTACATTACATTACAATTATTTATCAGTCACTCTTATTCAGAGCAATCTACATAGGTTACAATTTTTACATTATCCATTTATACACATATGATATTCACTGTGGCAATTGTGGGTTGAGTACCTTGCCCAAAGTTACGAGCCCTGCTCCTTACCACTATGCTATTCTGCCGCCCACTTGGTGCCCATAGCTGTTTCCGTACACTGGCATGCACTAAAAAAACAAGGAAACCTGTTGAGAAAACCTACAGGAGCAGGTGTAATATCCTGAACTAATCAGAATCACACCAATCAATTAGCTTTGGGCATGATTTGGATGGTAAAAGGTTTGACCTGAGCACAATTATAAAGCGGGTGTAAACTTATGCAAACAAGGTGTTTTAGTTTTTCTATTTGAAATTAATATTCAGAAATTTGATGTTTTCTCTTTTTACTTTAATGTTGTGAGTTACCATGTCTAATGTGTGAAAAATCTGATTTAATTTAGGTTTTCATTTCGGGCCTTAAGGCAACTAAAACATGAAATTTTGAAACGATGTGGAGACTTTCTAGATCAACTGTATAACCCCTGTGATGACAAAGAAGAAATATTTTCTAATGTTTAAATAAGAAGTTTAAATAGTTAAATCAAACCCCCCCCTCTGCTTCCTCTGACTGGGTCAAAGACTTTAAGCGTGGGGCTGCACATCCACGGTCACTAAGCTGGCTGCAGGATTGTGTCCTTGGTCGCAGCAGTGGCTTATGTGTGTTTCTGTGCATCTGCAATAACACAGTTTTTCCATGCCTGCTTATTTCTGCAAACTGGCTTGGTTTTGTTTGCGTAATTCACTGACGTGCCACAAGAGGTCAGCACTGTGTCCACCAGCATGCTGATCCAGCACTGTGTCCACCAGCATGCTGATCACCCCCTGCCTCTCTGTAGGAATCTCCAACATGGGAGGAGGAGCAAAGCCAAAGGTGGATAAAATCCAGTCCCTGGTGAGGAATGCAGAAAAACTGGGTGAGGACAGAAGAATGCGCTCGCTGTTTCCATCAGGACTGTTATTACTATGGAGTAACACCAGTGTACCAGGACTGTTATTACTATGGAGTAACACCAGTGTACCAGGACTGTTATTACTATGGAATAACACCAGTGTATCAGGGCTGTTATTACTATGGAATAACACCAGTGTACCAGGACTGTTATTACTATGGAATAACACCAGTGTACCAGGACTGTTATTACTATGGAATAACACCAGTGTGCCAGGACTGTTATTAATATAGAATAACAAAGAATTACATCTCCTACATCACTGTGACAGAACAGTTTCAATTACAAATTCTAACCTGAATTCTTAAACTGGGCTGAACTATAGTGTTGCTTTTTTCATCCAAAAAGTAGGTAGCATGACCCATTATGCAGCACCATCACCTCCTTGTCTAAAGTAGCTTGTTGTTTCTCAGATATTTACGTCTTTGGCGTGGGTGAAGACATTAATGATGAAGAAATCAATTCTCTGGTGTCAAAGAAGCCCCCTGAGAAACACTACTACAGACTGAAGGAACTTAAATCTTTGGAGGAAACATTTGACCAAATGATTGGTGCGGTTCTGTGTGGTGCAGTGCGTACTATTCTGTGTGTGTGTGTGTGTTAGCGTGTTGCGTTAGGCAGTGTATTTATGCAGTGTGTGTGTATGTTAGTGCGTTGTTTTGTGCAGTGTATTTATGCAGTGTGCGTGTGTGTGTGAGATTGTGTTTGTGTGTGCGTGTTAGCATGTTCTTTTCGGCTGTGTATTTATGCAGTGTGTGTGTGTGTGTGTGTGTGTGTGTGTGTGTGTGTGTGTTAGCGTATTGCGTTAGGCAGTGTATTTATGCAGTGTGTGTGTGTGTGTGTGTGTGCGTGTGTGTGTTAGTGTGTTCTTTTCTGCAGTGTATTCATGCAGTGTGTGTGTGTGTGTGTGTGTGGTAGCGTGCTGTGTTGGGCAGTGTATTTATGCAGTGTGTGTGTGTGGTAGGGTGCTGTTTTGGGCAGTGTATTTATGCAGTGTGTGTGTGTGGTAGGGTGCTGTTTTGGGCAGTGCATTTATGCAGTGTGTGTGTGTTAGTGTGCTGTTTTGGGCAGTGTATTTATGCAGTGTGTGTGTGTGTGTGGTAGCGTAATGTTTTGGGCAGTGTATTTATGCAGTGTGTGTGTGTGTGTGGTAGCGTAATGTTTTGGGCAGTGTATTTATGCAGTGCTCTGTGGTAGGGTGCTGTTTTGGGCAGTGTATTTATGCAGTGTGTGTGTGTGTTTGTGTGGTAGGGTGCTGTTTTGGGCAGTGTATTTATGCAGCGTGTGTGTGTGTGTGTGTGTGTGTGGTAGGGTGCTGTTTTGGGCAGTGTATTTATGCAGTGTGTGTGTTAGCATGCTATTTTGGGCAGTGTATTTATGCAGTGTGTGTGTGTTAGCGTGTTGTGTTGGGCAGTGTATTTATGCAGTGTGTGTGTGTGTGTGTGTTAGCGTGCTGTTTTGGGCAGTGTATTTATGCAGTGTGTGTGTGTGTATGTGTGTGTTAGCGTGCTGTTTTGGGCAGTGCATTCATGCAGTGTGTGTGTGAGCGTGCTGTTTTGGGAAGTGTATTTATGCAGTGTGTGTGTGTGTGTGTGTGTGTGTGTGTGTGTGCTAGCGTGTTGTTTTGGGCAGTGTATTTATGCAGTGTGTGTGTGTGTGTGTGTGTGTGTGTGTTAGCGTGCTGTTTTGGGCAGTGTATTTATGCAGTGTGTGTGTGAGCGTGCTGTTTTGGGAAGTGTATTTATGCAGTGTGTGTGTGTGTGTGTTAGCGTGCTGTTTTGGGCAGTGTATTTATGCAGTGTGTGTGTGTGTGTGTGGTAGGGTGCTGTTTTGAGCAGTGTATTTATGCAGTGTGTGTGTGTTAGCGTGTTGTGTTGGGCAGTGTATTTATGCAGTGTGTGTGTGTGTGTGTGTGTTAGCGTGCTGTTTTGGGCAGTGTATTTATGCAGTGTGTGTGTGTGTGTGTGTGTGTGTGTGTGTGTGTTAGCGTGTTGTGTTGGGCAGTGTATTTATGCAGTGTGTGTGTGTGTGTTAGCGTGCTGTTTTGGGCAGTGTATTTATGCAGTGTGTGTGTGTGTGTGTGTGTGTGTGTTAGCGTGCTGTTTTGGGCAGTGTATTTATGCAGTGTGTGTGTGTGTGTGTGTGTGTGTTAGCGTGCTGTTTTGGGCAGTGTATTTATGCAGTGTGTGTGTGCAGTGCTGTGTGTTGGTGTGGCTGTCCTGCACTCTCTTCTTCCTGCTTCACATGTGTTCCTGTCACAGATGAGAGCACCAGCGTGGGACTGTGTGGGCTCTACAGGGACTATGACAAAGGCACCATGTCCACCAAACGCCAGAGATACCCCTGGGTGGCAAAGGTGGCAGTCAATGTAAGTGCCAATGGCACAGACCTGACTCTACACGGCCTTTTTGTGGACTGTGCTCTTCAAAGAGCTTTCTTACTGTCACAAACTGTGTACTGGAAGAGGCAACAATCCTAGATTAACTCAGGTGTTAACATATAACATTTTTTGTGAATGTTTCAGACAAACCAATCCAGCACAGTTAACTCTGATATGGAGATACGTCAGATTGCTGATGAGCATCTCTCTCCCTCTCTCTCTCTCTCTGTCTCTCTCTCCCTCACCCCAGAGAATCGAGGATGGGCGCAGTACCACCAGTAACTGCCTGGGGGCTCTTGTCACCCCCCGTTTTGTTTTGACGGCTGCCCACTGCTTCAAGTTTGGTGATGTAGCAAGACTGATCACTGTGACGATTGAGGACGACAACGGACCATCAGGTAGCGACCAGCACAGCTCGCTGTGATGTCATCAGACATGTCAGGTTGTGTCTGTATAGAGAGCGCCCCCTGCTGGTGTTAAATCAAACATACCCTCAAAGCCACAGATGCAATGCCAAACCTGAGGGAAACGTGGATACCGTTGTTCAGGGATGCTTTGGACACGATATTCATCAGCATTGCCATGTGTGGTCAAGGATGGGGTCATGCCCCGCACTGACCTGGGAGCCTACGTCAGTTCAGTGAAATTTGCTTCCAAGAACAGTGGTTGGAAAGTTGGCCAGGGCTTCCTCATCCCTTTGCTCTCAGAGACCCTGTGATCTGTCAGCTAGCAAGCTGTAAAATATGGTTAACCATGAATCTTGCCAGCTACCTAGCGATTTTATGTTATTTCCAGCCAGTTAGCCACAGTGTTAAGTCGCTAGTTAACATCATAATAACATGTACAAAATGTAATGCATTGTCACCTTCTACTTGTGACACGACATCAGTTCATTCAGTTTAAAGATGGACCGACACACTTGTCAAAACGCATGAAATGGGACACCTGATGCTCTTTGTAGACAAATTTTGTGTTTTAAATTTTCAATCCTGTCCGCCTGCAGGCAAGAAGGTAGAAAAGTACATACCTCACCCAAAGTACAACAGCAGCGCAAAGAAGGACCAGGGCATCCCGGAGTTCTATGACTACGACGTGGCCCTGATTCAGTTAAAGGAGGATGTGAAAATCTCTGTGCAGGCCAGGTGGGAATGCTTTTTACAGTCGCTTTGATTGCACCAAAGTGTGAAATACAGGAGAAGTGCAAACTGCACACCAGTAGCAAAGGGAGAGCTCTGATTGGTGTGTGGGTGTGACCTAATGACCATGGGACACTAGGTGTTCCTGATCCATTGCATTTGACTTCCCACAGGCCTATGTGTATCCCGTGTACTGAGGAAACCAATCGAGCACTGAGGTTGCCTCTTTCAACAACATGTAAAAAGCAGGGTGAGGCTATGGTTCAAACCCAGGAATACTCCCAGCACACACAAAGACAAAGCAATACTCCCAGCACACACAAGCACAAAGCAATACTCCCAGCACACACAAAGCAATACTCCTAGCACACACAAACACAAAGCAATACTCCCAGCACACACAAAGACAAAGCAATACTCCCAGCACACACAAAGCAACACTCCCAGCACACACAAGCACAAAGCAATACTCCCAGCACACACAGAGCAATACTCCCAGCACACACAAAGCAATACTCCCAGCACACACAAAGGCACAGCTACACACAGCCAGACTGACTGCAGCTGCTCTGTATTATGTCCTGTGTGCACAGAGGAGATCCTTCTGTCCAGTGATTTCGAGCAGGCACAATTCATCGACCATGAGTCCATGGCTCGGAAGAACGTCAGCATTAAGCTGGGGATTCGGGTCAGTATCCATCTGCATCCAAGTTGATGCCTGAGTTTCTTGAGTGTGTGAGAATTTATATTAGGTCACATCTCACCTTTCCTTTGCAGAGGGATGCTTGTGTTGAAGATGTTAAGAAGGCTGAAAACATCACAGCCAAAAATGCCAAGGATGTTGTGACTGATAACTTCCTGTGTACCGGGGGGATCGAAGAGCAGACGGATCATGTGGCCTGCAAAGGTGAGCACGATCGCAGGGGACTGGATCTCAACCGCTGAGGTGCCATAGTGATTGAAAAAACTTGTCTTCTTTTGAATGAAGTTCAGCGGAATAGAATAAGGTACACAAAGTCTGCAGTGATAGCATCTTGTAACTTGGCAAATATATTTTTCTTGTGCTGTATAACTCCATAACAAATTCACTGTGTGTCTCTGTCTGTGTGTGTGTGTGTGTGTGTGTGTGTGTGTGTGTGTGTGTGTGTGTGTGTGTGTGTGTGTGTGTGTGTGTTTTTACAGGTGACTCTGGTGGAGCTGTGTTTGTGGAACGGCAGAGAAGGCTCATCCAGGTGAGAGTTTAGGGTGACCCTGCAAAAAAACTGGCCCACGTCTCATGCGGTACATTAAGAACTCTGGGACATGCTTGGGAGAACAAAGAGGCCAGAAATACAGCAAAGGCACCTGTGAAAACCACACATTCACCTGTACAGCGATCAGCTGACAGTCACAGTGATCCTTGGAAAAAAGATTGCCGTGTATGTATATTCTCTCCAATTAACCAAAACACAAAGACATTTTATTTCAACATCACAGGGTTATGTCGCTTTGTGTTGAACACATACTTTCTAGGGCGAGGGTTCTCTCTCACATGCCCAAGCAGACAATGTCGGTTGTTTTACTGCTATCAGCACCAGAAGGAAACCTGAATGCATTTCCTCTGATGTGTTAGGTTGTTCGCCATGTGGCTGATATCCCTGTGAGAGAGGATGCTTTTACGGATCTTTGTGGCCAGATTTCATCAGCCCAGTGTTTTCTTTCACTCCGTTAGGTGGGCGTGGTCAGCTTTGGAGTCAAGAATTTGTGTGTTGGCAAAAAGACGACTCCGGATTCGGACGCTTCTTCCCGGGATTATCACATTAATCTGTTTAAAGTGCAGCCTTTCCTTAAGCAGCACCTGACAAACCCTGCTTTTGCACCACTAACGTTCAGAGACTGATAGTCTTTTTACACCACGATACGCATTTGTCAGCCTTAATGTGTTTTGTATTTATAAAGTAACTCTTCTGTGAATTTCAGAGTAGTGACTATTCAACAGGTCTCTTCACAAGATACTTGCTATTCATTATCTTTTTTTCATTCCTTAAATTCATTATTGAATTTTTTTTTCAATTTATTAACATGCTTTCACTGGCATTTTTCTTCCTGTCCAGCTCTCAAATAAAAGCTTGCAGTCATTGTCCAACAGTCTGGCTTTGGTCTGTGTTTCATTTCCTGCATAATGAGGTCAGAATGATGGCAAGCAGAGAAGCACTGCAGACTGTACAGAGCACCAGCAGACCACAGAACAGAACAACCACTCAGCAGCGGGAAACATGCGACAGATGGGCAAGGGTTAAACTATTCTGCTTAAAAGAAGGACGAAACATGATAGGAAAGCTGGGTGGATGTGGCCAGAATTTGAGAGAGAATTTGGCCAGTAGTCATGATTTGTGTCTGTCCCGTCCTCCCTGTGGTGGAGTGCACTTCCTGCTGTGGTCAGGAAAGCAGAATCTACCAGCTACACCTCTTCAGACTAACATGAATAAGAGATGTGAAATGTTAAGATAAATAAATTATGAATCACCGCTGCTCTTTTGTGGAAAGAAAAAGAAGTGCTTTCAAAGTACTCTTGAGGATATTCAATAAAATGATGAACCTTGTTGGGCTGACTGAGCAGTTTCGTTGTTGAATTTATTGTCTCACGTTTATGCTGCACTGTATATTTTGGGAAAAATACAAAAGTTCAGACGAAATCAGAGTCAGGATAGCTAACGCCTGTTTATTATTTAAATAGAACTACTCAGTGATATGCGTTTCCGCAAGCCCGGGGGAATATTGTGAATGTTACACAGTCGTCAAAGCCTCCCTGCGCTGCCATAGAGATGGGAAAGCCGATCGGTGGATTAGTAGTATTATCAGGGAGTGGGGTGGCGCATAGAAACGTAGATACCTCATTGGCCACTGCTGTATGTCGCGTCTATGCGATCACCATATTGGAGCGGTCAAGATCCGCTCGTAAACAAGTACAATGTGTATTGAGAGATGCAGACTCCTCTACAAAATCAACTGTAACTCGTTTAATTCTGAACCTATTTTCATGAAATTTCCTTTGTTATAAATGTGAAAAATTGAACATGGTTATTGAACACTGGTTACTTATTGGAATTAAATACTGGGGGCAGATCAAATCAGCTCTATGCCAAACCATTAACCTTCTGAATAGCCACAACTTCCTCTGGGACATGCAGGCTCCAATATATAAATAGGCAACATCAAGCGTAAATTATTTAGAATTTCAGCTCTTGCGAGTTCCTCCAAAAATGTAGATTTCTATATGTAACGGGTGGGATCTTGCGTAGTGTTCAATTAGATGTTACATGGGTCAGCGAGTGAACAAGTTTCAAACCGTGGTTCTCACTGCTCGCTGCCAACCCCAGCTAACTACATTTTTAATTATCCGAGGATGAGGTCAACAGGTAGTGACAGTATGAACTGTCGTGTACAAAGCTGACCAACTGGCTTAAAATACACTAGCAAACTAGCCAGCTAACGTTGGCTAGCCAGCTACGAAGTCAACAATATTATTAACATTTTGTTAAATGAGCACAAGCATGAAATATACAGACAAATGGACTTCGGTTTCTTTTATTACAACAGATGTCCAATAACCTTTGAACCTTATCCAAGTGCTAACGCATACAGCTTCAGTACTTTTGCAGTCAGCTAGAACGCCTCTTAGCCAGCTAGCTAGCTAGCTAACTGCAAAAAGTATTGGAAGTATTAAAGTAAAAGTACTGGAGCTGTATGCATTAGCACTTGGATAACGGTCATCATAGCCCCTAGCTAGCTAGCTGGCTAATTTTGGGTTGACACTAGTGGCTTAGCTAGCGGCTATGATGCTATCCAGTTGACAAAGTTAGCAATCGATACAGAACTTTAAGTGTGTTTACATATATGCAAGCATTGAATATATATCAACACAGACAAAACAAACATGCCTATTCATATATCGGAGCCTGCATGTCCCAGTGGAAGTTGTGGCTATTCAGAATGCTAATGTTTTGGCATAGAGCTGATTAAATCCGCCCCCAGTAACTGAATTTAATCCCAATCAGTAACCAGTATGATGTTCAATTTCTCATGTTTATAACAAACCAAATTTCATGAAAACAGGTTCAGAATTAAGCAAGTAAGACTAAATGAAGCACTGAGGGGTGGTGGCCTGTGTTAATGGTATTGCCCTGTCACAGTAAATTAATATGAATAATTATTACTATTATTATAGTTCTGTGGATTTTTTGTAGCTGGTTGTTAATAAGAAAACAACAAAAATTTAAACTCAGAATAATTAATTTGTTATTGTGCTGTCCTGCCTGCGTGTGTGTCTGTACGCAGATTGACAGCCAGCCAAACTCCATTCAATGAACGACACGGGAGTCAGGATGTAGCGCGCAAGCTCCTTTGTTTTAATGGCCACATTTGCGTGACGTCATCGAGCAATACATGGTTGGAATGTATTGGGATGGAGTAAAAACTACGAAAAGTAAAGGAACACAAAATATGTTACTGACTGAGATTCAGCAATAAAGATGCATTTTATCACAAAGCTTGTTTGCTTATTCTGTTATACGATACTGCCGTGACTACAGCACGCTACAGTATACATTAGATTGTTAATTGGTAAGGTACTTAGTTAACGGGATTAACACAAGATAGCTAAAATAAAAAGATAAATATATTCAACAAATAAGCTACGCATAGCATACTACGCTAACGTACATAGACTCTCGATGGCACACGCGTTAGCATTATGCTAGCGGTTAGAAAAATGACAAACTGAATACTATAAACGTTTTGCGCGTTATATAAACAAAATAATCTTAAAAAAAGCTTAATGATAATGTAAAGAAGATGCACACTTACAGGTAATGCTGTCGAAGGCACAACAACTTAGAAATTTGGCTGCTTTGAGGGATGCTTTGGACATGAAACGCTAGAACCTTTCTGTCAAATTGGCGGAGGAATCCGTTTAGACCGCCTGCATGTTTTAGTAAAAATATTGATATTTGGCGCCAGTGTATTTAACGTATCGCAAGAGGAATTAATGCGATACTCCCGTATCGGCAATTTGTCCCACCCCTAGTCATTAAAGTGATTTTCAACATTACACGCGCACAGGGTTGGACCGGGAACAAAATTCGACCCTGGCAATTTTCGTCTGGACCAGCTCAATTTTTCCCCAACATACGCACTGCAATATCAGGCTATTTATAACATACGCTAAGCAATAGATATCAAGTTGCTCAGCGCCGCTGTCGTGCGCATAGCACCAGACGTGCGCTTGCCCCGGGGCATGGGCTGACAAGAGGGCCGAAAACCCTCGGTACTCCCCTGGATGTTTGCTGCCCCGTCTGTGGAATTACCTGCACATTTAGTGATGTCAGTCTCCATTTTGCCGAGTACCTGCTTTAGCAGATCTGCAAAATACTGACCAGACGATGACTGGCAATTTAGTACTGCAAGCAGTCTCTCATGAATTGCATCCATCACGTACTGTATCTGATTATTACTGAGCCTACTCTCTGCGTGGTAAAAGCTAAACATACTGAACAAAACAGTGTGTATGTTTCTCTGTATGTAATCCATGAACGTTTGGTGCCATTCTTGCATTGAAACACGTTCGTTACAAGTGTATTTTTTGTGTTCTGGTTTGGATGGTATTTAAAGAACAAATCAAGCTCGTTTGGTTTTGGGCGCGCAAAATAATTCATGGCAGGCTCTGTATAATGAAACCGCTTTGGCCTAGCTCCGGTAGCTCCGCTAGCACCGTTAACACCGTCACTACATGCAGTACCACCTGCGAGGTCATGTAGCTCGTCCTCGGCAGCGGCCTCCTCTTCTTGCCCCTGCTCTCCACTGGAATCTGCCGCCAGACTCTTTCCTCCTCCTCTTCATTTGGCGCCGCTGGACAGTTAATGTTATCACTGCAGCTAACCGCGTTCATAAGGGTATTTTTGAATACGTTTGTTAATTAAAAACATTTTGCAGCATCAGCCTCGAGATTTTTTCGTTTTCTCTCTGACCTTTTCCGCTCTACCTTTTCTCTTTTTGGGACCTTTATCTATTTTAATTTTCGATTGCTGTCGAATCTTTAATAGCTTCTTTCTGTCTTGATTTGATTATTTCCCACCTGACCTCTGACATTACATGGATGGATGGATCCACTTGAAGGGGTGGGGGGAGGGGACGATGGTAGCATTTCCTGCACCTGCCTTACAGTATAGGTAGCCGATTTTGGGACCGTCTAACCCCGGGTCAGATGGGCTGTTCCAACATCAAGTGGGCCGCAACCAACAGATCGATTTTTTTCCCACATTGCTGGTGGGCCGGCCCATCTGGCATTTGCCAGATTTGCCAGATTGCCAGTCCAAGCCTGCACACACACACACACACACACACACACACACACACACACACTGTGATGCGCCTGTGCGTGTACCTGCAGACAGTCATCACCTGTATCAGTACGCTGAAGAAGAACATGGCTGATGAGGACGCTGTGAGCTGCCTGGTGATTGGCACGGAGAGCAAAGACATCTACATCCTGGACCCAGAGGCTTTCACCATCTTGTCCAAGGCAGGCCTTAAACACTGCATACCTCCCCTCCTCCCCTTCTCTCCTCCTCCCCTTCCCTCCTCCCCTCCTCTCCTCACCTCTCTGTTCTCTTCTCTCTTCTCTCCTGCCTTGTCCTCCTTTTCCCATATGCTCTTTCTGCTCTGGCAGTTTGATCTGTTGTAATGAGGTGCCACAGTGAAGGAGCTTGGTTCCCACATGTGGCAGGTGCTCATGGGCACTTGACCTAAACTGACCTAAAGTAAGCGCACCAATGGAGAGAATGTAGGCTGTGTGATGTTTGCTACTGTGGGATAACCGCACAGATGTCGCATTAGCAGACCGAGAGAAATATTCATTTGCGGATTTGCTTTTTGCAGTTGCTTAATGTAAGGGATTGTGGAACAGCTGTTTGATGGTTTCCATGACGCAGTGTAAAGGTGTCCCCCTCACCCCCCCTTTCCCAGATGTCTTTGCCCAGTTCTCCTACCCTGATGGACGTCACGGGGCAGTTTGACATCGAGTTCCGCATCACGGTGGCCTGTCGCAACGGCAACATCTACATTTTGCGCAGGTACAGTCGGGAAGGTGGGGTGGAGTCAGCCCTTCGGTACTGCGCCCAATCAGGAAACTTTAAGGAAATGAGAGGCTGCAGGACTAAGTCACTCCATTTTCATGTGAATTCTGATATACTGTAGTTTAGCCCTTTCACGTCATTGTTAATCTCTGCAGGTATAGTCGTATACTCATATAACATGTGAGTTAACATCACCCGTGTGGAAGATTTAGCAGCAGAATAGCATAGTGGTGAGGAGCGGGGCTTGTAACCCACAGGTTGCTGGTTCCATTCCCAAGGAATAGCAAGCTAAGTAATTTGCTCTGGTTAAGCAACGCTCTGCTCTGCATCTGATAACAAGCCTAATATATAATATAAGATTGCCTGGTACCATGCAAACCTGTATGCTGTAAATTAACATGTTGTTGCTTTTATTGGTAGTTTTTAGACATTCTCCTTAGACAGATGTAAAGTTACTTTAGGTGGTTATATGTAGCTGTTGAGGACGGTTGGTGGGCAGTACGTTCGTATTGTTATGCTTTGATTTCAGCACTGTTCTTCAGCTTGATGTCTGTTTACTGTAATTATGACTGTTCTACTGTTCTGTACCTCTGTTAGGTTAGTGCTGTGATTTAAATTTAATGCATCATGCATTAATGCATCGTGTTGACATTTTTTTATCTGTTTATATTTTTTGTTTTATTTTTGTTATAACTGAAAGGATTTAACATGGAGTGTGCAAAGGCAGCTGTACCACACTGAATGAAGAAAAAGGAATCAGCCTCAGTTATAATTGCATGCTCGTTAATCTCATTAAACAATCAAAAACAGTTTGAGGATAATGACGACACAGCCCCATGCCAGGTGTTTGCGTTTTTCGCCGCAGGGACTCCCCCAAACCCAAGTACTGCATCGAGCTGACCTCTCACCCGGTGGGGCTGGTGCGGGTGGGCAAGAACGTGGTGGTGGGCTGCGCTCAGGAGACCCTGCAGGGGTACACACAGAAGGTGCAAAAAACCCTCCCCCTTACTGAGGGTACCTCAAATCCCTCCCCCTTACTGAGGGTACCTCAAATCCCTCCCCTTTCCTGAAGATACCTTAGATCCCTCCCCCTCACTGAAGTTACAGCAACTCCCTCCCCCTTACTGTGAGTATCTCAAATCTCACCCCCCTTACTGAAGGTATGGTAAATCCCTCCCCCTTACTGAGAGTA
Source organism: Megalops cyprinoides (assembly GCF_013368585.1). Lineage (NCBI taxonomy): Eukaryota > Metazoa > Chordata > Actinopteri > Elopiformes > Megalopidae > Megalops > Megalops cyprinoides. Next base: position 53,418,102 of record NC_050585.1, read on the forward strand.
TCTCAAATCTCACCATGTGGACCAGACCACGAGGGAGCAGGAGAAAGCAGTGGGTAAGGATCCCTCTCAGCAGATGCCTTTGGGCATCCACAGTTCTGTGAATCTTTTCACCACACTGAAAGGTCATTTTTGAGTTTGCTGCGTGTAAAATTCAGAGCTCATTGTGAGGGCAGAGGCTGGATCTGGAGATCTTTCCGGCCAATCTATGCGTGATCTTTATGTTACTGTCTTGGCCTGCTCGCTCAAACCATCTAACAGACCAGCTAACAGACCATCTAACAGACCATCTAACAGCTTATTTTACAGAGCAGTAGTAAGGGGGGGGGGGTTAATGGATCTCATAACAGGAAACTATTTCTCACTCTTTCCCCACTCCTGAGTTTCCACAAGAAAAAGGGACATTCTGTATGCATGCTTTTATTTCAAAAAATCATGTTGTTTTTGGTATTTGTGTGTGACACATGCTGTGTGGTCCGCAGGGCGAGGCTTGAACTTGTCTCTTTAGGTAAAGGCTTTGGGGAAGTGTAACTTTGTCAGATGCCTTACGCAATGTTTTTTTGTTGATCTTGTCAGTCATCAAACAATTGATATTGTGCAAGGAACGAAATAGAACATCTCCTTCCTTCTTAACAGGATGTTAAGAAATATACTATTTCTCAAGGCTGCCTCTTTTTTGAGATAAAGCTGGACGTGTCCAGAAACTGCTTAGAACATTAGCTGTCCTGCATCTCAGCCAGGTGCAACCCAGAGGACTCATTACATTACATTACATTAAATTCATTCAGCAGGCGCTCTTATCCAAAGCAATTTCCAGCACAGAAAGACAGAGGTGTATCAGGTGTAACAGCAGATATCAGATAGGTCATTTTGGCGTGTTTTCAACATGCACAGCTGTTTGGCGGTCACAGTTTATAACTGAGGTGGTTCTGTTGCTCCTACCAGTGCCACCCTCTCTGCTATCGTGTTAGATCTCACAGTTCTAACAGTTGTGCGATAAGCATGAAACTCAGAAAATACTGCCATTGGCTTTCAGGGGATTGCTTCAGAGCAGCAGTGCCTTCTTTTTGGGATGTGAGGAGTTTTCACTGAGTCCTTCCCAGCCATGCTGAAATCAGAATAGTGGATGTGCTTGTTTTTATCTGTGTCTGTGAAGAGACGGATCGATTTTTGTGTTTGCTCTGTGGTTAAACAGTGACAGTGATCTCTGTGGTGTCCTTTGGTCCACTGTCCCAGCTCTCCTTGTATAAATATAAATGGCCACATATTCCAGCTGCTCAGATCCCGTCAGCTGCAGCGCAGAGATCGATCGTCCTGCACGCGGACACGCAGTCACTGAAAGGATGAGATACGCCTCCTGCTACTCCCTGCTGCTCCTCTCTCCCCTCTGTGCTGGTAAGCATGTCCAATCTGCTGCTCTGAAGAGAGAACACGTCCCAGGATCTCATCCTCTCTAAATGTGCACTGAAAAAAACAATGATTTTTATGCAGTGTGTGCTTTATGGAGATTTCAGACTGATGATGCTGAGAATTCATTTGAAGCGCGTGCGTTTGTGTGTGTTTGTGTGTGTACATGTGTGTGTTTGTGTGCACGCATGTGTCTGTGTGTGTGTGTGTGTTTGTGTGTGTGTGTATTTTTTCTCACCAACCACTTCTCCACCAAACATCCTCTTCTCTCCTCTCCTTCTCTCTTACCTGTACAGGTGTTGCACTCGACACACCATGCAGTGAAGAGAACCTGGCCATCCAGGGAGGTACCTACAACCTTACGAGGGGCCTGGAAGTGGGCAGCACACTGGTGTACCGGTGCCCTGCGGATTACTACCCATTCCCCACGGCAGTGCGACACTGTCTAAGGAGGGGCAGGTGGCACCCGAAGCCCGATCCAAAACACCCCGCGGAGTGCAGACGTGAGCGATACCCCTGATCCGCGCTGCACCCCCCACCTCCCAACCCCGCCATATTAGCTGAGGGCGCATACAGTGTAATAGTCCCCATGGGTTTGCATAATAGGGCAAAATCGGACTGCTGTGGTCTGCCTTGGCCTTTTTCCTAATCAAAAAAAATGTATCGGGAGTGTGATTTACAGTAAGCCTAACTAGGTGTGATCTGTCATACACAGGCTCCTGTGCTGGGGAGTTGCGTGTCCTTTACTTTTTTTTTTAAGTGTACTGCAAGCGTGCTGACGGCATTATGAATGTACCCCAAGTGTGCTAACAGTAGTGGTACAATGGATCGTAGTTCATCCGTGATTCGTACGGATCACCCCCCACGGTTTGGCACGCCTGTGAACCGCGGACTAATTGCAAAGTTTAACCATAACAGTGTGAAATACAGTTTTACTCCTGCTGTTGCTTTTTAAAGTAATAATTCCCTAAATCTCGCAGAGTTGCAGTGAAAAGATACAAGCACCATTTTAAAAACCAGCAACCTTACTTAGCAGAAGTGTTGCGAAGGCTGCGTCCGAAATCGCTCAGTCGTTCACTCACTCACTATTCACAGTCATACAATAAATGGATACTTTTCTGGATATAGTTTTGTTTGCAAGTTTATTCAAACATTTGTATGAACATCTTTGTGTCTAACTGTGCCAGCTAGCTGGCTAAGTGACTAGCTAGTTGCAAATGACATTAACCTGCTCAGTTAAGTCCAACGATCAAGTGTAAAATGTATATGTATATATATATATATATATATGTATATATATATATATATATATATATATATATATATATATATATATGCACTATACAGTGAATAGGGAGCGATTTCGGACACAGCTGAAGAACAGCAGAACAAGCGCTCGGAATTTACGTCGCGGTCGAAGCTGTCGCAATATGACGGACTCGTGAGTCCGGTAGTTCCTACACCGCAATGGAAATAATGGCTACCGCAAAGGTACCTTGCTTTAAGTGTTCTTTAAGTTCTTTAAGTAATAAATGGAAAGTTAAGTTATATTTGTGTCTCCCCCTTTTTTGCTGATCCGAAAAATGATCCGATCCGTGACTCAAAAACCGCGCTACGATCCGAACCGTGAGTTTTGTGATCCGTTGCACCCATAGGCGGAAATCCCGGGGCGGACAGGAGGGACATGTCCCCCCCTCCGTATATCATTGTAAACCTAAATATGTAAATTTAAATACATATAATAATATGTACTGAAAGCACATGTGCAAATTATAAATGCAAAACAATGCGTTTTTAAGTTTCGAACGATTTCGCCCCCCCTCTGCCTCACAGTGGTTTGGTCCACTGCCTGCCGTCCCCCATCCCACACACATTACCCCGGTACGAGTGTATGTGGCTAAGCTGCGGAAGTAGTTACTTTGCCAATATTCATTTAAAACAGCGGATGTGTCAAACATGTTTCTTTACTTCTACCATCAGCAGAATAACACACACATTTACATTTGTAACCAGACATCTTGTTCGCTCCGTTACCTCGCGGTTTACACAATGACAGCAAAACATTAGAGATCTGCTTCTTCAGTTTAACTAAATCTAATTAAGCTTTAGCTTTATTAGCTTTAGATCATTTAATGGGTGTTGCTTCTCCCCTACTACTGTAAAGGGCCGTCCACACTAAGAACGATAACTATAACGATAACGGTGTGAGCATCTACAATGATGAACGATAAAGTTCTGTCAACAGTGGCGCCAAGCACGCGCTACGTGCTTCAGTGTATACATTTATTGGGCTTATTTAAGTTGCCCTATATTTGATGGCATAATTGTCCATAACTTGTTTTGAGAAAAACTACAATAAATAAATATTTTTGATGAATGTTTTGGTTGATTTAGGTTTATTTTGGTTGATTCAGTGGGGTTATACATTGAAGTATTTCTGCTTTTAGAACTGTACTTATTTTGTGTCCCCCTCAGGAATTGCTCTTGAGAATTTTTTCTGGTTATTGTCCCCCCCAATAGTGAAATGGAATTTCCGCCCATGGTTGCACCCCTAGCTAATAGCATTATGATTATGTTGTGAGTGTGCCAACAGCATTATAAATATGTTATGAATATGATTCAAAGGAATCATGCTTTATTGGCATAACAGGGATTATCTAGCAACAGCACTTTATGATGTGTACATATCGTGTGAACCCTCTGTCTTCTCTCTCTGTCAGAAAAAAACAGGTATCTCTCCTTCCCTCTCTCTGTCTCTCTCTCTCAGTGGTGACATGTGTAGACCCATTTGTTCTGGAAAACGGGGCAGTCCTGCCAACTCAAACGGAATACTACGTCTACAATGTCACGACCTACGAGTGCTTTGATGGCTACAATCTCCTCGGCTCCAAATCCCGCATCTGCCAATCAAACGGCAAGTGGAACGGATCCACGCCCATCTGCGACCGTGGCTGTGAGTGACAGCTCTTTCCAACCAATCACGTACCCATTTACCCTTTCTCTCCACCCCCTCCCACTTCCCTCTCTTGCTACATACCCCCTCATCTTCCCTCTCGTTTCCTCTGCCCCTTCTTTCCCTCTCTCTCCCTCTCTCTCTCATTCTCTATCTCGTCTCATTCTCTCTGATGCTACCTCACTTCCTCCCCTGCTCTCTTTATCACTATGTCACTTCCTCCCCCACCCCTCCCTCCTTTCTACTGTCTCAAATTCAGTAATAATGCTTTACTTGAATGAAGTTAGCTTGTGTAGCAAAGGCTATGGACACACTTGAATGAAGTTCGCTTGTGTAGCAAAGGCTATGGACACACTTGAATGAAGTTAGCTTGTGTAGCACAGGCTATGGACACACAAGCAGCATGACAACAGTGTAACATGAACAGAATGGAATCAGCTTGAACAGGATCCCTGCTCAAAAAAAGGCTCGGTTAATCAATATTTTCCCCTCTTGCACTCCCCCCACCCCTTCACAGCGGATCACTGCCAGAACCCTGGTATCCCCCCTGGTGCCAGGAGAACGGGGGACTATTTTGGAATTGATGACACAGTGACCTATCGCTGCAACCAGGGCCTGACCCTTTTGGGATCGAAGGAACGAGTCTGTCAGGAGAGCAAAGAATGGACCGGCATTGAGCCTGCCTGCTACAGTGAGATTCTCAGACCACTCCATGCCAATTATATTAATGCATCCCACAAAGCCCCACACCTTCCTGGATGTGATGTCTGTGGGGGTGAATGTTTGGGCAACGTTTGGGCAATGTTTGGGCAACCTTTGCTCGGTCGAACCATGACTAATCTACAGCTCAGTTAAACGTGGTGGGTTAATAACTCCCACATAGCATGTATGTGCACCTGAGCCTCCTGCTGTTGCTATCTATCCTCTCCAAGTGTGCAAGCCAGGGCATCACCGTGTGTATGACACTGTAATGTAGACGCTGTTGCCCTGTGTCTTTGTGGCTTTGTTCCTCAGTAAAAGGGGAGCTCCTGACAGCACTGTAATTATTCGGGGACTGCATGCTCGTCCTCAGTACTCCAGCCTTGACCTCGAAACTGCACCCTGCACCTCGAGCCTCTGTGGGGAGGGGGAAGGAAGCCGTGAAAGCGAACGCCTCTCTTCTCCTTCTCCCTCTTTGCAGGTAAATTCATGTACGACACGCCTCAGGAGGTCTCTGAGTCATTCGCCACCTCGCTCAAAGACACGCTGACTCCCTTTGTGGCTGAGGGTGAGTCCTCCAGCACCCTGACCTAAAGCACTCCCAACATAACCTAATCTTAACCTTAACCCTAATCCTAACCCTGATCCTAATCCTTACTCCTCATGCCTGAGGATGATTCCTCCAGCACCCTGACCTAAAGCACTCCCAACATAACCTAATCTTAACCCTAACCCTAATCCTAACCCTGACCCTAATCCTTACCCCTCATGCCTGAGGGTGATTCCTCCAGCAACCTGACCTACAGCATTCCCAACATAACCTAATCTTAACCCTGACCCTAATCCTTACCCCTCGTGCCTGAGGGTGAGTCCTCCAGCACCCTGACCTAAAGCACTCCCAACATAACCTAATCTTAACCCTAACCCTAATCCTAACCCTGACCCTAATCCTTACCCCTCGTGCCTGAGGGTGATTCCTCCAGATCCCTGACCTAAAGCACTCCCAACATAACCTAATCTTAACCCTAACCCTAATCCTAACCCTGACCCTAATCCTTACCCCTCATGCCTGAGGGTGATTCCTCGAGCTCCCTGACCTAAAGCACTCCCAACATAACCTAATCTTAACCCTAACCCTAATCCTAACCCTGACCCTAATCCTTACCCCTCGTGCCTGAGGGTGAGTCCTCCAGCACCCTGACCTACAGCACTCCCAACATAACCTAATCTTAACCCTAACCCTAATCCTAACCCTGACCCTAATCCTTACCCCTCGTGCCTGAGGGTGATTCCTCCAGATCCCTGACCTACAGCACTCCCAACATAACCTAATCTTAACCCTAAACCTAATCTTAACCCTAACCCTAATCCTAACCCTGACCCTAATCCTTACCCCTCGTGCCTGAGAGTGATTCCTCCAGCACCCTGACCTAAAGCACTCCCAACATAACCTAATCTTAACCCTAACCCTAATCCTAACCCTGACCCTAATCCTTACCCCTCGTGCCTGAGAGTGATTCCTCCAGCACCCTGACCTAAAGCACCCCTCTGTGTAACTGCGTGCTTGTTTGCTCCCTTGAGAAGCACAGTGGTCATCACTGACATAGAATGTACAGAAGAGGTCTGATAGGTCTGGTGCAGAATGGCTTAAAATACAGTAATGCAGCTATACTATATAACCGATTTCCTTTTTTTTTTCATTTAAAAGTGAAAATAATTCTATTCTTGTAAAAATACTGTAAAATATTTGCAGATTACCTATGACACTTCTCTGAGGCTTAATGGTGCTAGCTGCTTTAAATAACTCAGTTTTCATCCCCCGCTAGATATATATAATTGCAGCATCTAGTGGTCAACACACGTTCAGCTTCACTTGGAAAGCTAATGAGTTTTAACAACTCTGAAACAATGTTAAAATCTTCCAGATGACATTCAGTATGAAAAGAAGATTCGGCTGGACAGAGATGGGGACCTCCACATCTACATTGCGCTGGATTCCTCTGATAGTGTTCCCAAAGGTCATTTCGATGATGCCAAAGACTGTGTCAAGAAGCTTATAGAGAAGGTATGGCAGACCTGCTGAGTCTGAGACTTTTACCCTAAGAGCCCAGCTCAGCTCTTCTGGTTGTTCTCTGTTGCTCTCGGGGTGGCAGTGTAGCATAGTGGTTAAGGACCAGGACCCATAGCTGAAAGATGCTGGTTTGATCCCCCGCTGGGGCACTGCCGCTGTACTCATGGGTAAGGTACTTAACCCACAATTGTCTCAGTAAATATCCAGCTGTATAAATGGATAACATTGTAAAAAAAGCTGTAATAGATGTAAGCTGCTCTTGATAAGAGTGTTTGCTATATGCCAATAATGTAATGCCTTAAGATGTCAGTTAATAATGTGCTTTTGGCAGCTCCTGAGTGGCTCGGTTGGTAGGGGTGTTGCTTGTGAGCGTAGGCGTAGCCCCGGGCTGTGTCATTAGCTGGCTGTGACTGGCACACGTCAGCGCCGGAACATGACCAGCTCCATCTCAGGGACAGGCAGGCAAGCAGCACGCAACGTCCCCTCGTTGCTCTGCCCGTTAGCACCCTCTCGTGGCAGCTGCGATGGGTTTTGTGTTTGACTCTCCGTGGTGCACAGTGGGACCTGCAGCAGGTAAAGCAGCCGTTGGCTGTGAGCGAGTTTATCAGAGGACTGCACTTGTGCTTCAGCTCTCCCGTTGTGCTGAGGTGAGCATAAAGTGTGAGCAAACAGTGATTCCAAATTCACACTGAAAACATGGAAAAAACACACGAAAGAAATAAATATATTTGGTTTCAGTTGTTCTTCACTCCCTATTCACTGCCTGTACAGTTGAGTTCACAATGTGTCTCTGATTGCTCTTTTCAGATCAGTTATTTCGAGGTCACCCCCCTGTATGACATTGTGGTCTTTGCCACCGATGTGGCGAGTATTGTATCCATAACTGACCCTCCAAGTAAAACAAAGAACGTCATCGAAGAGCTCAACAAGTTCCAGTACGAGGGTGAGAGATGCTTTTTTGCTGTTTAAACTATTTGTCCTGATTATGTTTGTTTATTTTTTGTTGTTGGAATTTATTTGTATTATTTTTTGCATGATTTTACTCAGTGTTTTGTTACAACTTGGTATGTTACGTACATATTTTATTCTGCATAACTTAACTGCATTATTTTTGGGGGATGGAGGAGGGGCAAAGGACATCCGATACACAGAAACGCTTAACAAAATGTTCTCACCATGAGAGTTTAAATGTGACTGAGCGGCATTGAACCACACACATTCGTAGCAGATCCTAACCCCTCTCCTTTTTACTTAATAGGTACATTAAAGAGCACCTCATGATTATCAATCTTTGTCTGTACAGTATATCCATTACTTCTACATTTGATAGCAGCTGATTTTACACGGGAGTGAAAGGTTGAATTTTTTCATTGCTTTTGGTATTAAGTACAGATGACATGTTGGTTAGGTACAGGAAAGAGCTGCCTTTGGCTGTTATCTGAATAAAGTGTAGAAGAAGGCTGATTAAGCAGCCACACAGGTGTGAGGGGGGCCAGGTGTGCTCTTCAGAGTCTTGACCTCCTGGTCGTGTGTCTGTGGCACAGACAAGGGGGACAGATCAGGCACCAACATCGGCGAGGCCTTCATGCACATCCTCAACCAGATGAGCTTCATCAAGGCCCAGAATGAAACCAAGTTCAAGGAAGTCTCCCACGTCATCATCATGTTCACTGACGGTATGGTGGAGGAAACACTCTCTCTGCCGCTCTCTCTTTCTCTCTCTCTCTCTCTGCCGCTCTCTCTCTCTCTGCCGCTCTCTCTCTCTCTCTCTTTCTCTCTCTGCCGCTCTCTAAATTGCAAGTGCAGCTCTCTTCAGGTCAGATGATTTTCAACAGGGTTAAGGTCAGGACTCTTTTCAGCCATTGCACTGTGGATTTGGATGTGTGCCTTGGGTCACTGTTAGGGTAGCAGGTTTTTCTCTAAAATCTTTTGGTATTTTGCACTATTTCCCCTCTATCCACACTAGAACGCCTCTTCCTGCTGAAGAGAAACATTTGCCATAGCATGATGCTGCCACTGCCATACATGAGCATAGGGACTGTGCTCTTAGGCTGAGGGGCTGTGTTGGCTTTGCACCAAACATATCACATGGAATTAAGGCCAAAAAGATCTACCTCAGCATTTTTAGACCACAAGACCTATTTCCACATGGTAACAGGAGATCCAGAGTATCTTTTTGCATAATTCAGACGAGACTGCGTGCTCTTCTTTGTGAGTAGTCCATCTTGACATCCTACCCTACAGCTCAGAATTGTAGAGAACATATGAAATTGTTGTGCATATTGTGGCCAGTCCTTGCTATGAAGTCCTGCAGCTCCTTTAACTCCTTGTTACATTACATTACAATTATTTATCAGTCACTCTTATTCAGAGCAATCTACATAGGTTACAATTTTTACATTATCCATTTATACACATATGATATTCACTGTGGCAATTGTGGGTTGAGTACCTTGCCCAAAGTTACGAGCCGTGCTCCTTACCACTATGCTATTCTGCCGCCCCCTTGGTGCCCATAGCTGTTTCCGTACACTGGCATGCACTAAAAAAACAAGGAAACCTGTTGAGAAAACCTACAGGAGCAGGTGTAATATCCTGAACTAATCAGAATCACACCAATCAATTAGCTTTGGGCATGATTTGGATGGTGAAAGGTTTGACCTGAGCACAATTATAAAGCGGGTGTAAACTTATGCAAACAAGGTGTTTTAGTTTTTCTATTTGAAATTAATATTCAGAAATTTGATGTTTTCTCTTTTTACTTTAATGTTGTGAGTTACCATGTCTAATGTGTGAAAAATCTGATTTAATTTAGGTTTTTATTTCGGGCCTTAAGGCAACTAAAACATGAAATTTTGAAACGATGTGGAGACTTTCGAGATCAACTGTATAACCCCTGTGATGACAAAGAAGAAATATTTTCTAATGTTTAAATAAGAAGTTTAAATAGTTAAATCAAAACCCCCCCTCTGCTTCCTCTGACTGGGTCAAAGACTTTAAGCATCCATGTCTGTCTGTTCGATTAATCCGTCCACATATGGCCTGGAACCTGCTACTCCTCCATTTAGTGTTTTCCAGAGCTTTTACATATTCTGCATGACAGTGTTCATTACATGAGAGACCATTACAGAAAAGATAAAGGCATTGTGCTCTGGGAAGTGCACTGGGCTGTAGGAAGTGCAATCTCTTAAGATTCGACATTAAATCAAAGGCCCTGGCTTACTGTGGCAGTTCAAAGACGTCTTATTGTAAGGTCTCTCATTGTAAAATCTCAGTCTCAAATTCAAATCATCTGACATTTTCATTTGAAAGAGGAGAACGAAAACAATTTTAAACGACCAGCTCCCTCTCCCTCACCCCCTGTCCTGTCAGTGTGTGGGGCTGCACATCCACGGTCACTAAGCTGGCTGCAGGATTGTGTCCTTGGTCGCAGCAGTGGCTTATGTGTGTTTCTGTGCATCTGCAATAACACAGTTTTTCCATGCCTGCTTATTTCTGCAAACTGGCTTGGTTTTGTTTGCGTAATTCACTGACGTGCCACAAGAGGTCAGCACTGTGTCCACCAGCATGCTGATCCAGCACTGTGTCCAGCAGCATGCTGATCACCCCGTGCCTCTCTGTAGGAATCTCCAACATGGGAGGAGGAGCAAAGCCAAAGGTGGATAAAATCCAGTCCCTGGTGAGGAATGCAGAAAAACTGGGTGAGGACAGAAGAATGCGCTCGCTGTTTCCATCAGGACTGTTATTACTATGGAGTAACACCAGTGTACCAGGACTGTTATTACTATGGAGTAACACCAGTGTACCAGGACTGTTATTACTATGGAATAACACCAGTGTATCAGGGCTGTTATTACTATGGAATAACACCAGTGTACCAGGACTGTTATTACTATGGAATAACACCAGTGTACCAGGACTGTTATTACTATGGAATAACACCAGTGTGCCAGGACTGTTATTAATATAGAATAACAAAGAATTACATCTCCTACATCACTGTGACAGAACAGTTTCAATTACAAATTCTAACCTGAATTCTTAAACTGGGCTGAACTATAGTGTTGCTTTTTTCATCCAAAAAGTAGGTAGCATGACCCATTATGCAGCACCATCACCTCCTTGTCTAAAGTAGCTTGTTGTTTCTCAGATATTTACGTCTTTGGCGTGGGTGAAGACATTAATGATGAAGAAATCAATTCTCTGGTGTCAAAGAAGCCCCCTGAGAAACACTACTACAGACTGAAGGAACTTAAATCTTTGGAGGAAACATTTGACCAAATGATTGGTGCGGTTCTGTGTGGTGCAGTGCGTACTATTCTGTGTGTGTGTGTGTGTTAGCGTGTTGCGTTAGGCAGTGTATTTATGCAGTGTGTGTGTATGTTAGTGCGTTGTTTTGTGCAGTGTATTTATGCAGTGTGTGTGTGTTAGCGTGTTGTTTTGGGCAGTGTATTTATGCAGTGTGTGTGTGTGTGTGTGTGATAGGGTGTTGTTTTGGGCAATGTATTTATGCAGTGTGTGTGTGTGGTAGGGTGCTGTTTTGGGCAGTGTATTTATGCAGTGTGTGTGTGTGTGTGTGTGTGTGTGTTAGCATGTTGTGTTGGGCAGTGTATTTATGCAGTGTGTGTGTGTGTGTGTTAGCGTGTTGTGTTGGGCAGTGTATTTATGCAGTGTGTGTGTGTGTGTGTTAGCGTGTTGTGTTGGGCAGTGTATTTATGCAGTGTGTGTGTGTGTGTGTGTGTGTGTGGTAGGGTGCTGTTTTGAGAAGTGTATTTATGCAGTGTGTGTGTGTTAGCGTGTTGTGTTGGGCAGTGTATTTATGCAGTGTGTGTGTGTGTGTGTTAGCGTGTTGTTTTGGGCAGTGTATTTATGCAGTGTGTGTGTGTGTGTGTGTGTGGTAGGGTGCTGTTTTGAGAAGTGTATTTATGCAGTGTGTGTGTGTTAGCGTGTTGTGTTGGGCAGTGTATTTATGCAGTGTGTGTGTGTGTGTGTGTGTGTGTGTGTTAACGTGTTGTGTTGGGCAGTGTATTTATGCAGTGTGTGTGTGTGTGTGTGTTAGCGTGTTGTGTTGGGCAGTGTATTTATGCAGTGTGTGTGTGTGTGTGTTAACGTGTTGTGTTGGGCAGTGTATTTATGCAGTGTGTGTGTGTGTGTGTGTTAGCGTGTTGTTTTGGGCAGTGTATTTATGCAGTGTGTGTGTGTGTGTGTGTGTGTGTGTGTGTGTGTGTTAACGTGTTGTGTTGGGCAGTGTATTTATGCAGTGTGTGTGTGTGGTAGGGTGCTGTTTTGAGCAGTGTATTTATGCAGTGTGTGTGTGTTAGCGTGTTGTGTTGGGCAGTGTATTTATGCAGTGTGTGTGTGTGTGTGTGTGTGTGTGTGTGTGTGTGTTAACGTGTTGTGTTGGGCAGTGTATTTATGCAGTGTGTGTGTGTGTGTGTGTGTTAGCGTGTTGTGTTGGGCAGTGTATTTATGCAGTGTGTGTGTGTGTGTGTTAACGTGTTGTTTTGGGCAGTGTATTTATGCAGTGTGTGTGTGTGTGTTAACGTGTTGTGTTGGGCAGTGTATTTATGCAGTGTGTGTGTGTGTGTGTGTGTTAGCATGTTGTGTTGGGCAGTGTATTTATGCAGTGTGTGTGTGCAGTGCTGTGTGTGTTAGCGTGTTGTGTTGGGCAGTGTATTTATGCAGTGTGTGTGCAGTGCTGTGTGTGTTAGCGTGTTGTTTTGGGCAGTGTATTTATGCAGTGTGTGTGTGCAGTGCTGTGTGTGTTAGCGTGTTGTGTTGGGCAGTGTATTTATGCAGTGTGTGTGTGCAGTGCTGTGTGTTGGTGTGGCTGTCCTGCACTCTCTTCTTCCTGCTTCACATGTGTTCCTGTCACAGATGAGAGCACCAGCGTGGGACTGTGTGGGCTCTACAGGGACTATGACAAAGGCACCATGTCCACCAAACGCCAGAGATACCCCTGGGTGGCAAAGGTGGCAGTCAATGTAAGTGCCAATGGCACAGACCTGACTCTACACAGCCTTTTTGTGGACTGTGCTCTTCAGAGAGCTTTCTTACTGTCACACACTGTGTACTGCAAGAGGCAACAATCCTAGATTAACTCAGACAACATATAACATTTTTTGTGAATGTTTCAGACAAACCAATCCAGCACAGTTAACTCTGAGATGGAGATACGTCAGATTGCTGATGAGCATCTCTCTCCCTCCCTCTCTCTCTGTCTCTCTCTCCCTCCCCCCAGAGAATCGAGGATGGGCGCAGTACCACCAGTAACTGCCTGGGGGCTCTTGTCACCCCCCGTTTTGTTTTGACGGCTGCCCACTGCTTCAAGTTTGGTGATGTAGCAAGACTGATCACTGTGACGATTGAGGACGACAACGGACCATCAGGTAGCGACCAGCACAGCTCGCTGTGATGTCATCAGACATGTCAGGTTGTGTCTGTATAGAGAGCGCCCCCTGCTGGTGTTAAATCAAACATACCCTCAAAGCCACAGATGCAATGCCAAACCTGAGGGAAACGTGGATACCGTTGTTCAGGGATGCTTTGGACACGATATTCATCAGCATTGCCATGTGTGGTCAAGGATGGGGTCATGCCCCGCTCTGACCTGGGAGCCTACGTCAGTTCAGTGAAATTTGCTTCCAAGAACAGTGGTTGGAAAGTTGGCCAGGGCTTCCTCATCCCTTTGCTCTCAGAGACCCTGTGATCTGTCAGCTAGCAAGCTGTAAAATATGGTTAACCATGAATCTTGCCAGCTACCTAGCGATTTTATGTTATTTCCAGCCAGTTAGCCACAGTGTTAAGTCGCTAGTTAACATCATAATAACATGTACAAAATGTAATGCAATGTCACCTTCTACCTGTGACACGACATCAGTTCATATACATAGTGGCACTCTAACTCATCACATATAACAATCACAATAACAATAATAAATTAGCCAATGTAAAGAAAATATATTGATGCAATTGCTTACAGTCCTGCTGCTTCAGTTTAAAGATGGACCGACATACTTGTCAAAACGCATGAAATGGGACACCTGATGCTCTTTGTGGACAAATTTTGTGTTTTAAATTTTCAATCCTGTCCGCCTGCAGGCAAGAAGGTAGAAAAGTACATACCTCACCCCAAGTTCGACATTGGAGCAAAGAAGGACCAGGGCATCCCGGAGTTCTATGACTATGACGTGGCCCTGATTCAGTTGAAGGAGGATGTGAAAATCTCTGTGCAAGCCAGGTGGGAATGCTTTTTACAGTCGCTTTGATTGCACCAAAGTGTGAAATACAGGAGCAGTGCAAACTGCACACCAGTGGCAAAGGGAGAGCTCTGATTGGTGTGTGGGCGTGACCTAATGACCATGTGACACTAGGTGTTCCTGATCCATTGCATTTGACTTCCCACAGGCCTATGTGTATCCCGTGTACTGAGGAAACCAATCGAGCACTGAGGTTGCCTCTTTCAACAACATGTAAAAAGCAGGGTGAGGCTATGGTTCAAACCCAGGAATACTCCCAGCACACACAAAGACAAAGCAATACTCCCAGCACACACAAAGCAATACTCCCAGCACACACAAAGCAATACTCCCAGCACACACAAAGACAAAGCAATACTCCCAGCACACACAAAGACAAAGCAATACTCCCAGCACACACAAACACAAAGCAATACTCCCAGCACACACAAGCACAAAGCAATACTCCCAGCACACACAAGCACAAAGCAATACTCCCAGCACAAACAAACACAAAGCAATACTCCCAGCACACACAAAGCAGTACTCCCAGCACACACAATGCAATACTCCCAGCACACACAAAGCAATACTCCCAGCACACACAAGCACAAAGCAATACTCCCAGCACACACAAAGCAATACTCCCAGCACACACAAAGCAATACTCCCAGCACACACAAACACAAAGCAATACTCCCAGCACACACAAAGACAAAGCAATACTCCCAGCACACACAAAGACAAAGCAATACTCCCAGCACACACAAGCACAAAGCAATACTCCCAGCACACACAAAGCAGTACTCCCAGCACACACAAAGCAATACTCCCAGCACACACAAAGGCACAGCTACACACAGCCAGACTGACTGCAGCTGCTCTGTATTATGTCCTGTGTGCACAGAGGAGATCCTTCTGTCCAGTGATTTCGAGCAGGCACAATTCATCGACCATGAGTCCATGGCTCGGAAGAATGTCAGCATTAAGCTGGGGATTCGGGTCAGTATCCATCTGCATCCAAGTTGATGCCTGACTCTCTGTACAGTTTTCCCAACTGATTAGTTAAGGAAAGAATTGTAAGTGTGTAATGAGTTTCTTGAGTGTGTGAGAATTTATATTAGGTCACATCTCACCTTTCCTTTGCAGAGGGATGCTTGTGTTGAAGATGTTAAGAAGGCTGAAGACATCACAGCCAAAAATGCCAAGGATGTTGTGACTGATAACTTCCTGTGTACCGGGGGGATCGAAGAGCAGACGGATCATGTGGCCTGCAAAGGTGAGCACGTGCCATAGTGACTGAAAAAACTTGTCATCTTTTGAATGAAGTTTAGTGGAACAGAATAAGGTACACAAAGTCTTCAGTGATAGCATCTTGTAACTTGGCAAATATATTTTTCTTGTGCTGTATAACTCCATAACAAATTCACTGTGTGTTCATGTGTGTGTGTGTGTGTGTGTGTGTGTGTGTGTGTGTGTGTGTGTGTGTGTGTTTGTGTGTGTGTCTCTGTCTGTGTGTGTGTGTGTGTTTGTGTGTGTGTCTCTGTCTGTGTGTGTGTGTGTGTGTTTGTGTGTGTGTCTCTGTCTGTGTGTGTGTGTGTGTGTCTCTGTCTGTGTGTGTGTGTGTGTGTGTATCTGTGTGTGTGTGTGTGTGTGTGTGTGTGTGTGTGTGTGTGTGTGTGTGTGTGTGTTTTTACAGGTGACTCTGGTGGAGCTGTGTTTGTGGAACGTCAGAGAAGGCTCATCCAGGTGAGAGTTTAGGGTGACCCTGCAAAAAAACTGGCCCACGTCTCATGCAGTACATTAAGAACTCTGGGACATGCTTGGGAGAACAAAGAGGCCAGAAATACAGCAAAGGCACCTGTGAAAACCACACATTCACATGTATATTCTCTCCAATTAACCAAAACACAAAGACATTTCATTTCAACATCACAGGGTTATGTCGCTTTGTGTTGAACACATACTTTCTAGGGCGAGGGTTCTCTCTCACATGCCCAAGCAGACAATGTCGGTTGTTTTACTGCTATCAGCACCAGAAGGAAACCTGAATGCATTTCCTCTGATGTGTTAGGTTGTTTGCCATGTGGCTGATATCCCTGTGTGAGAGGATGCTTTTACGGATCTTTGTGGCCAGATTTCATCAGCCCAGTGTTTTCTTTCACTCCGTTAGGTGGGCGTGGTCAGCTTTGGAGTCAAGAATTTGTGCGTTGGCAAAAAGACGACTCCGGATTCAGACGCTTCTTCCCGGGATTATCACATTAATCTGTTTAAAGTGCAGCCTTTCCTTAAGCAGCACCTGACAAACCCTGCTTTTGCACCACTAACGTTCAGAGACTGATAGTCTTTTTACACCACGATACGCATTTGTCAGCCTTAATGTGTTTTGTATTTATAAAGTAACTCTTCTGTGAATTTCAGAGTAGTGACTATTCAACAGGTCTCTTCACAAGATACTTGCTATTCATTTTCTGTTTTTCATTCCTTAAATCCATTATTGAATTTTTTTTCAATTTATTAACATGCTTTCACTGGCATTTTTCTCCCTGTCCAGCTCTCAAATAAAAGCTTGCAGTCGTTGTCCAACAGTCTGGCTTTGGTCTGTGTTTCATTTCCTGCATAATGAGGTCAGAATGATGGCAAGCAGAGAAGCACTGCAGACTGTACAGAGCACCAGCAGACCACAGAACAGAACAACCACTCAGCAGCGGGAAACATGCGACACATGGGCAAGGGTTAAACTATTCTGCTTAAAAGAAGGACGAAACATGATAGGAAAGCTGGGTGGATGTGGCCAGAATTTGAGAGAGAATTTGGCCAGTAGTCATGATTTGTGTCTGTCCCGTCCTCCCTGTGGTGGAGTGCACCTCCTGATGTGGTCAGGAAAGCAGAATCTACCAGCTACACCTCTTCAGACTGCATCTTGGTTCCCTTCCCTTCTCCACTCCCTGGCACAGCCATCTTTTACACAGACAGAGGTCATAGCATTTTATGGTTTTGATTATGGTCCTTGTAGATTTATGTTTTTCTCATGAGGGCTTATTATGGATGTTATTGGTTGTGCTCAGGGTTTGGATTGTAATTATGGGGCCTTGCATTAGTGCCTCAGTGGTATTAAATATGTAAATATGTCTCTGCTCCAGGAATATGCTTTAGTTCAGTGTGGTTTATTTGTGCAAGTATAAGTAGCATTAAACAAATGAAAATGTACAGGTGGTTGAAAAACCCCAGAAGGCCCTGTGAGTTGACTACATTATATCTAAACGGAACTACTTAACTCAGTGATACGCGTTTCCGCAAGCCTGGGGGAATATTTTGAGCGTTACACAGTCGTCAATCCCTCCCAGCGCTGCCATAGAGACGGGAAAGCGGATCGGTGGATTAGCAGTATTATCAGGGAGCGGGGTGGCGGCGAGCTGGCTAACTGGCTATCTCTCATATTCTGCTGTGCTGATAACAAAACGCCGATCGCGTTATAATAATGTCTGCAGCGCCGGCGGAGATGAAAGAGAAGTAAGTGGTCAACTGGCTCGCGGCGTTATCGCAGGCAGCTAATTAGCTAACGTGCTGCTCGAAACTTTAAAGGTACCTGTAGCTAAAACAGCTACATGTCAGTTCACTTGTTTCCAGGTGTAGCCACCTGTATAGCTAATTGAAGTTACGCTTGTGGATTTTTCGATTTTCGTTTGGCGAGTTTTTTTTTTAGTATTATTTTAAACAGAAATACTGTCAAGTAAGCAGTTGGTTAGATAACGTTAATTACGGTACGTTAGCTGCATAGCTAATATGATAACGGGAAAACATACGGTAATCCAACGAAGCATGGCAGTAAACCTGCAGCAGATTGTTAGCTAGCTAGCAAGCGGTACCTACACCGATTATATGTGCAAACGTTACAGACTCTCCCATGATTTAGCTCACTAGTTAGCGTTAGCTAGCTAGCTCACTGCTGTAATCCTTTTAGCTGCAAGGAGAGTTGCTGTAGCAAACGTTAGCTACCTGTCCGACCGTTTCCAGATGGCATCATAAATTCGGGGCTGCTGGTCAGCGATGCATTTATACGAAGCTTTTTTTATTTTAATTGACAATAAAAAGTGGACGTTTTACCAAAGATAACATAATTGAGCATTTGATGAGACGAGTTTTGAGTGAGTTTTGATTGCATCCAGTCCCTTTCACGGGTCATTCCAAAGCCATTTGGTGATTACCTAGAAATACAACCAAACTCTTGTACTGTAAAAATAATGTAGGTTGAAATGTTGTCTGTTTAGTTGTTGGCTTTGCCAAATGAAAATGAAAAACAGAAATGATGTTTTCTGCATGTAGCTTGCTGCATGGTGCCAGCCTGAACCAGTGCCTCGTTGAGGGAGGTCTGGGTGGTCAGTTCTGCCATACAGCATCTTTATCTTTTTCTGGTTTTCAGTATTGAAGCAAATTCCAGGTGGCTGGATGCACACTATGACCCGGTGGCCAACCTCTACACCTTTTCATCCTGCATTGGTACGTATGTTGTTCATGTTTTTCCTTCTCAGTTAGTCTAGATAGACACACAGTGTGTATTTTGTATCTCTCTTGATGAGATCGTTGTGAGCAAGCAGTATGTTTTACTAATAGTCAGAATTACAAAACTTTGTTTGGGAGACAAAGATGAATCTTGTTATTATACCTTATTGGTTATAATCAAGTAAATGCAGAATATTGTGTTTGCTGATCAGTATGAATAACATCATAGCCTTTCAGCAGTGCTGTATTCATTCCTCCAGAAGTGAGGGTTTTCCCTGTTTTAATAGATTTTCCCATTCTGTAACTTTTTTTATTTACTCATCAGTCTAATGGAGTATCAGAGTATCTTAGTGCACAGCGAGTCCTCTGTGATGCAGGTCTCTGCGTACGTTGTGTGGACGAGGCTCAGTGCTGCTGTGCTGTGCTTCCCTGCAGCTCTGGCTGACCTGCAGGGAGACGGGGAGAACAAGGTAAGGACGCACACCCTGCCACTGCAGCACATCCACTCCAGGTTTTAGCTGTGCCAGCAGTCAAACACCCGATCCAGACTGGCCGTTCAGACACTGCCCGCTCTCCGTCTCGTTCAGACACTGCCCGCTCTCCGTCTCGTTCAGACACTGCCCGCTCTCCGTCTCGGCACACACAGACGGTGCGGTGAACATGCCCCAGTGCAGAGAGTGACTGCCCGCACAGGGATGGCAGTGGCGGTCTGTGATAATGGGCCACTAACATGCCATTAGATAAATCTGCCCTTATGATCCATCCGTGTGTTGTGTGGGCGTGGTTACCGTGGTTATCACGGTGACTCAGTGACTCAGTGACTGTGGCCACAGCTGGTGGTGGGTGACCTGGGCACCGGCGCCTGCAACATGAAGCTGAAGGTGTACCGAGGAACCAGCCTGATGAGCGAGAACACGCTGCTGGACCTGCCCACAGGCCTGGTGTCTTTCCTCATGGACCAGCACGAGCCGCGCACGCCCGCCGTCGCCGTGGCGTCCGGGCCCTTCATCTACATCTACAAGAACCTGCGGCCCTACTTCAAATTCACTCTGCCCACCCTGGAGGTCAACCCCCTGGAGCAGGACGTCTGGAGCCAGGCCAAGGAGGTGCGTGTGTGTCGGGGGTCTGCTGGGGGGGGCAGGGACCAGAGCCAGCAGCCCTCTGGATGAGAGCGCATGCCATACTTTATAAGCGCACCATTTGTAAATGAATTTGTTCCTGTATATAAATATCAAAGTGTTAGTTCTGGAGAGTGTTTACATTTACATTTACATTTATTTATTTAGCAGACGCTTTTATCAAAGCGACTTACAAAAGTGCATACAGCAAGTATAGCGACAGTACGGGGGACAGGATGTGCACAGTTCCACAATGAGACAGTTCTCAGCTGAGAGCAAGGTCTGTTTGAGGACACAGTACTATTAGATTTGTACAATTACAGCCTATAGGGCAACTAATACGATACACTTTCAAACGGCGGACTTCAACAACTTCAAACGGCGCAATGAGCGTCAGGGTAAAGGTGGCAACAAGAAACAATTTCAAAAGCACAATTTAAAAAGCACAGCAATTTACGACAGCACTGATTGGGGGGGGCAGCAGCAATTGTGTGCTGGGTCAGTCCAGGTAGAGTCTGAAGAGGTGTGTCTTTAGGCCCCGTCTGAAGGAATGGGGTGAAGTAGCTGTCCGTAGCGAGACAGGGAGTTCGTTCCACCACTGGGGAGTGATGAGTGTTCTTGTTCCAGTTTACTTAAGTAAATTTGTGGAATGCAGACTTTGTATACTGTAAGCTGTTCCCCTGGTTTTAGGCATGTTTATGTGTTATACAACAAGATTCTTCTGGAAAAAAATTCATGAAATTGGAAATTTAGGCTGGTTGGGCTTTCCCAGCGCTCTCAGTTACTGCCCCACTGACAGAATCGCGATGTGTGTTTCTGCAGGACATGATCGACCCAGTATCCCTGAAGGAAATGCTGGAGGGCATCCGGTGAGTGAGTCCTATTCCTGAGTCACAGCACGACTCTGTACCTTCTGCTCAGCTGTGGAATGAAACTCAGCATCTGTCTGTCTCTTGGTGCATATCGAAGTGAATTTCTGGGGAGAAATAAACCGGCACACAAGCTATTTGCTGTTCTCTTACCTTTGAACAGGTGTGTGTGGAACTTGCCATGTACAAAGTGTTTCTGAGTGCCCTTTTATGTCCACACTCCTAACACCTGAGCACTGTGGTGTTATGTAAACTTACGCAAAAGGTTTTGTTTGTAACCAGTGCTCCAGCTTTATAGCATTGAGAGAGATCTGGACTCTGAAGAGTCAGGGTGCCACAGCGTTATGTTTTCAAACGGTCAGGTAAACTTATAGCTAGATGCAGTGGGTGCAGTTTGGTGGACTCGATGGGCATTGTGACTCAGCATCTACTTTTAATAAACACCCAGGAATTTATTTTATTTGCCTGATTAAAAACTGTACTGTTGCTTTACTCTATCCTGATATCCGTATATTTTCACAGCTTTTTACTAGGTACCACCATCTTCCTGCAGATTTAGGATATACATTTTGCAATAATTCCATGCTGTTGCAGAGCTCTGATGAGAGCTCTGTTTTGCCTGTATTTAAGAGATTGAATGAGATTAAGAGAAGTGAGGCTTGGTTCTCACACTGTGGGACGGCCCAAAGGCGTGGCCATGCGGTGTGTGCTTGCTGTGTCCAGTCACATGTCTGTACTGCAGTTTATTGGTGAGAGGGTCTGCGTACTATGGGAGCGACCTGTGGCAGTCTGTCATATGGAGGGAGGGGCCACAGAGAGTGCTGTGCTTCTGGTGCAGTCAATCATGAGTACTGTCTTCTAGAGCCCGGCCGATAAATCGGTGTGCCGATATTGTCGGCCGATATGAGCTAATTGCAGATAAATCGGTATTGGCGTTTATAACGGCCGATAAATGACAATTAAAAAAGAAACGTAGAGACGGAAAATGGATCCTTCAACAATGTTATGAGTGTTGTCGTTGCATAGTTTGTCCACCAGAGGGCACACTGCAACACCACTGTTGGCAACACACGTGTTTGGAACGCCACAAATCACAACAATCAGATGACCCAAGCAGTCGAGCAGAGTAGTCCACAATAGAGATCATCTGTGTTCATGGTAAATTGATAATTGTCACGTGAAATACATTACTTAAATAATAATAAATATCCCCATCACTTCTCCTCTTAGCCTAAATACGCCTGACAACGTTCATGTCAATCATGCCTGGTTTTGCTGCAGTAACGTGAAAGCCGGTAGCGTCAGTCAAACATCAAAATTACGTTTAACTTTACGGTATTTGAGTGGTGTAGACTAAGCTGTTGACAAACTTGATTGTAGGTTTTTTTTTATGAAACAGTGTGGCAGCTCTAGCGAATAAACAAACAACGGCCCTATCATTTCTCCCCTGTCACTTCTAATCTCTGGCAACATGGCTTACAGCAGCTTATAACGCTGTCCATTGCTAAATTAGGTTACCCAGAAAGCTAGCTAATGCCATGTTTATCAGTGGAAGACCGCTAACGTTAATGAGCCGTTAAACTATAGCTTTAAACTTATTCTGCCTAAATGAAGCAATGGTAAATATATCCGTGACTCGCATGTCTGTAGGTACAGTAGGTGCATTGGAAATTATTAACCCTTTCGCGCGTATGGTCACTCTGGTGTGATTAGCCGTTTAGCGCATATGCTAAAACTGGTGTGATTAGAACACTAAATTGGAGAAATTCTAGCTAATTTTAGCTTTGAGGAAACACCGATTTAACGTTAAAAAATATAGCAAATGCTAACTGAAAACTATGAGAAGCTTAATAACGCTAATGTAAAACATAACGAACCATGATGTTATGTAACACGTGCTGCATAGCATAAAAATAAGTTGCGTGCGAAAGGGTTAAACCAGAGGAGACACGTAAATAAACATGAGCTGAACAAGTATCTAACATGGCTTGGTAGCCAAACAAAGTTATCTAGCTTCTCTTTTAAACGTGTAGTGTGAAATCCCAAAGTCGCAAGTCCTCATTGCAGACAGTCATGTGCTATTAGATGCATTCAAAAGCAGCATTTACTCTAGGTCACTGTATCAGTTTACTGCATAGTTAAAGATGGCATGATGTTTTTTAAACGTATTTTGTATTTTTATACATTTGACTCTTATTTATCAAAACTTTAATATAGTTTGTTGTACTTTTGTTCAAAGTACTATTTGTGACAATAAACCAAGTTTATTTTTAAATTGCGTTATGTCATGTTATCTTGGTGAGGACTCTTAAATAACTACACATAACAAATGTTAGGGAAAATCTTTGTTTAAATTATGTGTTTCTGAAAAAAAAAGAATATCGGCCGATATATCATTATCGAATTTAAAAATCTTCAATTATCAAAATCGGTATCGGTCTTAAAAATCCGATATCGGTTTGGCTCTACTGTCTTCCTATTGAAATGGTCACCAGCACCAAAGCGCTGCCTTTCCGAGTCCTATGCCATCTGAGATCATTGTGAGCAACTGCATGGCCACAGCTTCTAATACCCTGTTCTCCCTCTAACACAGCTCTCTGTTCTCCCTCTAATACAGCTCCCTGTTCTCTCTCTAATACAGCTCCCTGTTCTCTCTCTAATACAGCTCTCTGTTCTCCCTCTAATACAGCTCTCTGCTCTCCCTCTAATACAGCTCTCTGCTCTCTAATACAGCTCTCTGTTCTCCCTCTAATACAGCTCCCTGTTCTCCCTCTAATACAGCTCTCTGCTCTCTAATACAGCTCTCTGTTCTCCCTCTAATACAGCTCTCTGTTCTCCCTCTAATACAGCTCTCTGCTCTCTAATACAGCTCCCTGCTCTCCCTCTAATACAGCTCTCTATTCTCCCTCTAATACAGCTCCCTGCTCTCCCTCTAATACAGCTCTCTATTCTCCCTCTAATACAGCTCTCTGTTCTCCCTCTAATACAGCTCTCTGCTCTACCTCTAATACAGCTCTCTATTCTCCCTCTAATACAGCTCCCTGCTCTACCTCTAATACAGCTCTCTATTCTCCCTCTAATACAGCTCCCTGCTCTACCTCTAATACAGCTCCCTGCTCTACCTCTAATACAGCTCCCTGCTCTACCTCTAATACAGCTCTCTGCTCTCTAATACAGCTCTCTGTTCTCCCTCTAATACAGCTCTCTGTTCTCCCTCTAATACAGCTCTCTGCTCTCTAATACAGCTCCCTGCTCTCCCTCTAATACAGCTCTCTGTTCTCCCTCTAATACAGCTCCCTGCTCTACCTCTAATACAGCTCTCTGTTCTCCCTCTAATACAGCTCCCTGCTCTACCTCTAATACAGCTCCCTGCTCTCTAATACAGCTCCCTGTTCTCCCTCTAATACAGCTCTCTGCTCTCTAATACAGCTCTCTGTTCTCCCTCTAATACAGCTCTCTGTTCTCCCTCTAATACAGCTCTCTGCTCTCTAATACAGCTCCCTGCTCTACCTCTAATACAGCTCTCTATTCTCCCTCTAATACAGCTCTCTGTTCTCCCTCTAATACAGCTCCCTGTTCTCTCTCTAATACAGCTCTCTGTTCTCCCTCTAATACAGCTCTCTGCTCTCTAATACAGCTCCCTGTTCTCCCTCTAATACAGCTCCCTGTTCTCTAATACAGCTCCCTGCTCTACCTCTAATACAGCTCTCTGTTCTCCCTCTAATACAGCTCTCTGTTCTCCCTCTAATACAGCTCTCTGTTCTCCCTCTAATACAGCTCTCTGCTCTCTAATACAGCTCCCTGTTCTCCCTCTAATACAGCTCTCTGCTCTCTAATACAGCTCCCTGCTCTACCTCTAATACAGCTCTCTGTTCTCCCTCTAATACAGCTCTCTGCTCTCTAATACAGCTCTCTGCTCTCTAATACAGCTCTCTGTTCTCCCTCTAATACAGCTCTCTGCTCTCTAATACAGCTCCCTGTTCTCCCTCTAATACAGCTCTCTGCTCTCTAATACAGCTCCCTGCTCTACCTCTAATACAGCTCTCTATTCTCCCTCTAATACAGCTCTCTGTTCTCCCTCTAATACAGCTCTCTGTTCTCTCTCTAATACAGCTCTCTGTTCTCCCTCTAATACAGCTCTCTGCTCTCTAATACAGCTCCCTGTTCTCCCTCTAATACAGCTCCCTGTTCTCTAATACAGCTCCCTGCTCTACCTCTAATACAGCTCTCTGTTCTCCCTCTAATACAGCTCTCTGTTCTCCCTCTAATACAGCTCCCTGCTCTCCCTCTAATACAGCACTCTGCTCTCTAATACAGCACTCTGTTCTCTCTCTAATACAGCTCCCTGTTATCCCACTAATTCAGCTCTTTATTTTGGTTTCATTCCAGGGACAAAGCTGAAATACCTCTCTCTGTCAGATCCCTGAAGTAAGTCTTAAATTATTTGTTTTGTGCAGTAAGACTAAATGAAGCACTGAGGGTTGGTGGCCTGTGTTAATGGTATTGCCCTGTCACGGTAAATTAATATGAATAATTATTACTATTATTATAGTTCTGTGGATTTTTTTTAGCTGGTTATTAATAAGAAAACAACAAAAATTTAAACTCAGAATAATTAATTTGTAATTGACATTTCTATACCTGTTGATTTGGCTGCATCTGTCCTGTGCATTCTTCTAAACACACTCACTCACACACGTGCGCTCACAATGACTGTGCACAGTGATCCAGTTATGTTGATGCAGAGAGACCATGGACACACACATATACATACACTTACAGAACACACATACACACACACATTGGTGCAACACATAATCACTGTAACAGTTCTACCCAGCAGTGATCCTCCTCCCATTGCTTCACCTGTGTGTCAGTGGCATGACTCCTGCCTCCTGTGGATTTAACTGTTCGCTTGGCAAACAGCTGCATCTTACACAGGTCCGCAGAGGCAGAAACGGAGGTCAGACTCTGAGGAACAGTGACCTCTCTCCTCCTGTGTGTGCAGGTTTCTTATGCTGGAGCCCCAGGAGATGGAGGCCTATGTCAATCTGCATAAGCAGCATCCAATTCGCAGACAGGTGACCGCCTGCCCCGTCATTTAGCCCCTCCCCATCACTCTGTGTTCCAATCGAAATGGAATCTGCTGTGTGCCGCCCATGTACAGTCATTAAAGTGATTTTCAGCAGTACACACACACAGTGATGCGCCCGTGCTTGTACCTGCAGACAGTCATCACCTGTATCAGTACGCTGAAGAAGAACATGGCTGATGAGGACGCTGTGAGCTGCCTGGTGATTGGCACGGAGAGCAAAGACGTCTACATCCTGGACCCAGAGGCTTTCACCATCCTGTCCAAGGCAGGCCTTAAACACTGCATACCTCCCCTCCTCCCCTTCTCTCCTCCTCCCCTTCCCTCCTCCCCTCCTCTCCTCACCTCTCTGTTCTCTTCTCCTCTCTTCTCTCCCGCCTTGTCCTCCTTTTCCCATATGCTCTTTCTGCTCTGGCAGTTTGATCTGTTGTAATGAGGTGCCACAGTGAAGGAGCTTGGTTCCCACATGTGGCAGGTGCTCATGGGCACTTGACCTAAACTGACCTAAAGTAAGCGCACCAATGGAGAGAATGTAGGCTGTGTGACGTTTGCTACTGTGGGATAACCGCACAGATGTCACATTAGCAGACCGAGAGAAATATTCATTTGCGGATTTGCTTTTTGCAGTTGCTTAATGTAAAGGATTGTGGAACAGCTGTTTGATGGTTTCCATGACGCAGTGTAAAGGTGTCCCCCTCACCCCCCCTTTCCCAGATGGCTTTGCCCAGTTCTCCTACCCTGATGGACGTCACGGGGCAGTTTGACATCGAGTTCCGCATCACGGTGGCCTGTCGCAACGGCAACATCTACATTCTGCGCAGGTACAGTCGGGAAGGTGGGGTGGAGTCAGCCCTTCGGTACTGCGCCCAATCAGGAAACTTTAAGGAAATGAGAGGCTGCAGGACTAAGTCACTCCATTTTCATGTGAATTCTGATATACTGTAGTTTAGCCCTTTCACGCCATTGTTAATCTCTGCAGGTATAGTCGTATACTCATATAACATGTGAGTTAACGTCACCCGTGTGGAAGATTTGGCAGCAGAATAGCATAGTGGTGAGGAGCGGGGCTCGTAACCCACAGGTTGCTGGTTCCATTCCCAGGTGGCCCACTGCTGTCGGATCCTTGAGCACGGTGTTAAAACCAAAGTGCCTCATCAAATATCCGGTTGTATAAAGGAATAGCTTGTAAAAAAGTGAGCTAAGTAATTTGCTCTGGATAAGCAACGCTCTGCTCTGTGTCTGATAAGCAAGCCTAATATATAATATAAGATTGCCTGGTACCATGCAAACACTGTAAATTAACATGCTCTTTAACCTTGTTAAATGAAAAACAGTTTGAGAATAATGGTGACAGAGCCCCACACCAGGTGTTTGCGTTTTTCGCCGCAGGGACTCCCCCAAACCCAAGTACTGCATCGAGCTGACCTCTCACCCGGTGGGGCTGGTGCGGGTGGGCAAGAACGTGGTGGTGGGCTGCGCTCAGGAGACCCTGCAGGGGTACACACAGAAGGTACAAAAAACCCTCCCCCTTACTGAGGGTACCTCAGATCCCTCCCCCTTACTGAGGGTACCTCAAATCTCACTACCCCTTACTGAGAGTATCTCAAATCTCACTACCCCTTACTGAAAGTATCTCAAATCTCACCCCTTTACTGAAGGTACCTGAAATCCCTCCCCCTTATGTAAGGTAGTGTAAATCCAGCCTCTGATGTCCTGGCTTAGTAAAGTTTGCCTTCCTCGTGTGCAGGGGAAGAAGCTGTGGACGGTGTACCTGCCCGCTCCGGTCACCACCATGGGCCTGATGGACCATCACACCAGGGGTTTCCAGGCCGTGCTGGTGGGCCTGGCCAACTGCGAGGTCCACCTGTACCGTGACAAGAACCTCATTAGTACCATCAAGACCCCGGTGCGGCCCGAGACACGCTCAGACAACACTTCAGTCTCTGACTCAGACTTCAAAACTGTGTCACTGCTCAGAGACCTGTGTCACTGCTCAGAAACGTGTGTGGGGCTGGTTCCAGTTACTTTCTACACTTAACTACAGATCCAAGATCAGATTCCCTTCCACCCAATCAAAATTCCTACCATTTAGCCATTTTGTTGTATGGTTATCCGGGATCATTTGTTAATTACAGAAGGTGCATCCACTTTCCCTGGGTGCCCTTATGCCCATACAGCCTTATGGGAAAAGGCTTCATTTGAACCATAATGGGTGGAGCCATTTGCTGCCTGACTCGTCATCAACCAATCACTTTGCTCGTCACTGTGAAACGTTATGATTCTGTGAGATCCATGAGCAGCAGATAGCACATGGAGTCTCCTCCCATGCTGGAGTTGAAGCTCAGTGTCCCATCAGCAGAAACCTCACTGACATCATGTTTTGGGGGTGGGAGCATTTCACAGCAGGCAGGATGTGACTCTGTCCCTCTCCTCTCTCCTCTGTCGTTTCAGGACGTAGTTACCAGCATCTGCTTCGGGAGGTACGGCCGAGAGGATGGAACCCTTATAATGACCACCAAAGGTAAGGTGTTTCTCAGTGTGTGTCTATTTATCAGTGTGAGTGTGCATGTGTGTGTTTATCAGTGTAAGAATGTGTGTGAGTGTGTGTGTGTGCGTGCATGCTCATGTCTGTATGTTTTGTTTGACTCTGGCGGGTTTGTTGGGGTTGGTTGTGTGTGTGCTGTGCTGTGCTGAGCTGAGCTGAGCTGAGCTATGCTGTGCTGTGCTGTGCTGTGCTGTGTAACTCTGTCCCTCTCTGCTGTAGGCGGAGGTCTGATGGTGAAGATCCTGAAGAGGACGGCGGTGTTTGAGGACAAAGACACGGCCCCCGGACCCCCCCTGGCCCAGAGCATCCGTCTCAACGTCCCCAAAAAGACCAAGCTGTATGTGGACCAGACCATGAGGGAGCGGGAGAATGCAGTGGGTAAGGATCCCTCTCAGTAGAAGCCTTTGGGCATCCACAGTTCTGTGAATCTTTTCTCCGCTGTAGAGCTGGAACCAGTCTGGCTCATTGAACCCCTTTCCCACTGTAGAGCTGGAACCAGGCTGGCTCATTATACCCCTTTCCCACTGTAGAGCTGGAAACAGGCTGGCTCATTATACCCCTTTCCCACTGTAGAGCTGGAACCAGTCTGGCTCATTGAACCCCTTTCCCACTGTAGAGGTGGAACCAGGCTGGTAAAAAGTGGTAATATGGAAACAGATGAGCTGTTGTGTGGCTTTATCACTGGTTCTTAATGCCCTCTTTGCAATATCTTGCTGGCCTTCTAGCTGGATAAGAGCTTCTGTGAGATAAATGATGGTTGTGACAGCATTAGCAGCAGTGTCAGTGTGTAAGTGATAGCATTAACAGCAGTGACAGTGTGTTAGTGATAGCATTAGCAGCAGTGTCAGTGTGTTAGTGATAGCATTAGCAGCAGTGTCAGTGTGTAAGTGACAGCATTAGCAGCAGTGTCAGTGTGTAAGTGACAGCATTAGCAGCAGTGTCAGTGTGTTAGTGACAGCGTTAGCAGCAGTGACAGTGTGTTAGTGATAGCATTAGCAGCAGTGTCAGTGTGTTAGTGATAGCATTAGCTGCAGTGTCAGTGTGTTAGTGATAGCATTAGCAGCAGTGTCAGTGTGTAAGTGATAGCATTAGCAGCAGTGACAGTGCGTGTCCCTCTCCGCAGCCATGCACAGGGCCTTCCAGATGGACCTAAGCCGGCTGCGTCTGGCTGTGGCGCGGGCCTACGTCAAAGCTCTGGAGTCCAGCCTCACACCCATGTCTGCCAGCCTATCAGAGCCACTCAAGATGAACGCTGTGGTGAGCCTGCTGCTGTCACAGAGGGGTGTGTGTGCATGTGTGTGTGTTTGTGCGTGTATGTGTGAGTGTGTGTGTGTGTGCGTGTATGTTTGTGTGTGTGTGTGTGCGTGTATGTGTG
>NC_050585.1:53450468-53505468 GCF_013368585.1 Megalops cyprinoides
GCCCACAGCCGTTTGGATAGGCTGTTAACGGGGTGGGCGGAGATGTCTGTTCCTGTGGGCTCTAAGAAAGGTGACTGTAGTTTGTCATTCTGTAAGTGTACATATTGTAATGATTATATGTTTACATGCACTATTTATTTGTATCAGTGAGTAAGTTATAAAAAGGTGGTTTTGTAAACAGTAGTATTTATGTGGTGCTAATGTTCAATAAGAGCGTGAGGTAAGCGGGAGATGAGAGCAGCGGAGAAGCCCTGAGGGAGAGGCTCTTCTGAAGGCCACACTGCTGCATTTCCCTCTCTTTTCCCAAATACACGAACACTACAATAAAAAACTGCACTTTCTGAAAATGTTCAGTTTATTCACTTCGTTTATCTTTCAAAAAACAAAAGGTAGCCGAAACATTTCCAGCACAAAGAAACGCTGTCATACCTCAGAGAGATTCTCTATATCAAAACAAATGTAAGATGGTTAGAAATAGATGTTAATAACGCGTAATGCTTCAGGCTGAAGGCATGGGCAGAAGGCCTGGATTCCTCTCTCCTGGCGTGTCTCCCTCAGTATGGCATTCCTATGACTGAGAGATGGTCTCTCTGTTAGTGATGATGGGAACTACCATGTACTGTCAATCACTGACCCATGTCAACCAATCAAGACCTCAGTCTCCACAGCAGAACACTCCCATTGGTTCATATTCGGTATGCCATTGATAACAGGTCCACCTGCTTTTGGGGTTGAAGCCTCATTTTCCACCCATTATTTTGTGGCACATATTGATCCATGTTTTTTTTTTTTACAGCTCTGAAATCTGTAGCTCTCACTTTTGATTGGTTGATTGCAATGTTGGCTGTCAGAAGGTGACTGCCTGAGAGAGAGGTGATGTGGGATTGATGTGAGTTGTAAATGAAAAGTTTGGCCAGTCAAGCGCGAGGCAGCTGGTTCCTGTGTGCGGGATCTGAGCCAGTCAAGCGCGAGGCAGCTGGTTCCTGTGTGCGGGATCTGAGCCAGTCAAGCGCGAGGCAGCTGGTTCCTGTGTGCGGGATCTGAGGTGTTCATATGGCAGCTGTTCCTCAGCTTGGGAAAAAAAGACCACACCCCCGTGATTCCGTCACAGTGGCGTGCTCCACAGATGGAGGTGTCACTTCAAAAGCTTGATTGGGCAGGAGACCTGAGTGTCGCTTGGTGTGTTGTAGCGTGGTGGTTCAGTTCAGTCCACGTTCAGGCCACGGGGTCCAGTGAAATTAAAAATATCTCAGCACGCTTATCCCCCCCCCAAACCTCCCCCCCTCTGTCAAGTTAGAGATACATGAATGTCTTGGTACACTTGTCACACACTGATATATCATGGCAGATATACTGAACACAAGCAAGGGTTCAGCCTGGCCAACCATGGCCAGTCAATGCAGAAAAGAGAAAGGCACTTTGTAAAATAAATAAAAACGGGGGAGGTAGCTGGAGGCGGAGGAGGAAACGTCTGTGCGTCTAGGCAAACATCGTCAGGGAGATCCACTGCAAAGAGAAGATGACAAACGGCAAACATTTATATCAGTGAAACGGTAAGAGCAAACGTATTTTCAACATTTGCTTTGCAGAGACCCTCTGTTTATACTGCTGGGTACACATTCAAGTGGTTTGGCTAAGTATGGAGGAACAACAGCGCCTGACCCAGGATTCATATTCTGTAACCTTCTGGTTGTAAGCCAGATCTTTACGCCACACTGCTGCCCATAACATTCATCGTAACCAGTAACCCACCAACTTGGTTAGTTTTCAGCACTTTAAATTTTGTCTGCCTTCTGTGCTTAGAAAATATGGGAGAAATATACCATAATATATATTCCGTGCTGCTGTGTGGATTAATCAAACTTGTTACTTTTATAGAGTTGAAGGTGAATTAAATATTTTATTATTTCTTTATTAACTATAAAACCCTCCCAAAGCCTGAAGAAATCCAAAATAACTATAATATCACAATGATATCAATGCCGCTATGTCACAAACCTGGAAGAAGCTTAAGGATAGTACTCCATCTGCATCGGTGTCCATGGTTTTAAAGGTCTCTGAAACATGGCAAACGGAGAGAATCACATTTTGAGAGCTTAGCATTAAAGGGATGTCTGACATTTTGTCGGACTGCTGTTGGTTATGTGTGCAGACTCTGGTTTGGAGGACACAGGAGAACTCACTGAACATGGTCTCCAGACGGATCAGGCAGGTGACAAAGCTGTCAAAATCCACATTCAGGTCGGGCTCAGCGTAACGAATGATGATCAGCTGGAACAGGTGATTGGTCAGCTTGAACCCTGACGCAGAGAGAGAGGAAGCATGAGAGGGGAAAAGCTGCCGTTTCCAGGTGAGCCCATGCAGTTGGAAATGTGGTGTAAACATCACGCTGACCCCACTCCTGCTGTGAGTCCACCAGATTACCTTTGGATGTTGTGCTGCAGGTTTATCTATCTTACCTATGTTACCATTATTGCATTATTAGTAATATTTACCTAGCAGGCATTTTTATGCATTGAGGTGACTTGGGGCATAATGGCAAGCATTCATAAAATTCAAATCACAAGAGCAACAAGGACAACCAGAGCAAGGCACAGAGCAGTGTGTAACACAGCGGACATATATATATATTTTTAGCATAGATAGTGCATACAAAAACTACGTAAAAATGATCTTTAGGAGCAGTGTACCCTCTTCATACTCATAACATGCACCCTGAATCTACATTTTCATGTCATGAGTTAGGTATCACTGCCCAGGGTTGGTGGCCTACAGCATCACCACACACAACCGACAGCTTGTCACAAGCATTTGACCTCTGCAGTTGAAAGGAATAAGCAGTTTATGTAGTGCACATTGACTGGAAGACAGGTTGATTGCCAGGTGAAGGGCAGTACCTGCGGACTCTAGAGCCAGGCGCATCTCATAGGAGCTCATGGTTCCAGACTTGTCCAGGTCAAATTTCCGGAAAACAGTCTGGGGAGAGAAGGGAATGACATCATGGGATTATGACATCACACAATTCTCCTCCTTAATGCCATGTACACGGGGCTAAGGACAGAGAGAGAGAGAACTGAAGTAGTGCCATTATGACATCACTCACTGTCCACTGGCAAAGTCCAACACAATGCCATGTTAAACATGAGGGAGGGGAAAATTAGACAAGACTTAGAACTGAAGAAAGTGAAGTGAAGGGATTTGATGTTTCTGTGCAACATGAGGTCTTAATTAGCCAATCACATCATGTAGACACAATGGCTACAGTGAGACCACCGCGGGCAGACAGAGGACTTACTTTTCAAATGATAAGGCTGACGCTGTTTTTGATTTGGTGAGTTTTGCCCTATTAAAAGCTTGATCATTTGTATCATGTTGTATCAATTTACAGCATTATGGGAGGTTCTGTTCCTTTTTACCCCTTATTTTATTCATCAGTAATGCTTTGTTTTCACTAAGTGCAATGAAGCTGCACTGTGACCAGCTGTCTCATATTAAAGTGTATATATACACTGCCTTTGTTTAAAGGTGTGTTTAAGGATCGTGTTAATTTTCAACATCATCAGTACTTGTGTCTCAGTCAACTTCTTCGCAGATCAGTTAATTATCTAATCATTTGTCTTTGTTGACCTTAAAGGAAGAGAGTGAACATAAGTAGTTTAATAATGTGATCAACCCCAGCCAGGTGTGCCATCCTACCTGCAGCCCTGAGTGCATCTAGCACTGTGTCAGACCTGGCCTTGAAGGGTCTCTGCTTAAAGTACTACTTTTGTTTAATTTCCATGTTTGTCCAATTCTGTTCTGCTACTCTTAAAACAGGCTCTGTAGTCCAGCTTATTCACCCCCAAGCCCCCCCCCCCCCCCCCCAATGAAACTCATCCTGCAAGGGCAGCTGTGGAGAGAGTCTCCCACTCACCAGGTATCGTTTGATCTTCTCCCACAGGATGTGGAACTCGGTCAGGCCCAGAGTCCCACTGCCGGTTGTCTGGGCAACTGCATCAAGGACATGCCCACATCAAGGGGTCGGCCTGTGCCACCCTGCACCAAGAGTACTCCGGCCTGAGCCGTGGGTGACACATTGCACCCAACACCATTCTGGTTTTTTACACATCATCACAAGTCTGTCATTTGCTTAAAACATATTTTGAAATGCATTTTATAGCGACTTTAAGAATTTAAAAAATGTAATACATGCTTAAATTCACCATTGTAAATAAATGAAAATAATGGATAGATAGAACCTCCCCTAAATCAGAGCCCCAGTAGAAAGGATACATCCATGAGGTTAATCATGCTGCGACACGACTCTTTGCTGAAGCCACTGGTCTTCAGGTCTTTATCTGAGTGAGAGAACACCACAGGCATCTCATAACCATTGCTTTCCTTTACCTGCATTTCTTTCATTTTATTTTCCTCAGAATGTGGGTTTCCACTTCGCTAAGGGTTGGTGACACTCTGTAGTGTTCACCAGTAAAAGAGGAGGGCCTTCTGTCAGAAAGCAGACTCACGCTTGCTGACGACTCTGTTGAGAATAGTCTGCAGTTTGGGAGTATTGATCACCATAGCCTGTAAGCAGAGGCACAATCAGAGACAGGACTACAACTCCCATCACCCCCATCTCTTAGCCTCCTACTTCCTCCTTCCTCTCACCTCTCCAGCCAGTTGTTTGAAGAGATTCTTGAAACCAGCGTCAATCTGGCTTTCATCCAGCTCAGGCTAAAGCAGAAATAGACAGCTTAAGAACAACCAATTAGGCTGTTTGTGTGAATTCAGAGAGTATTACTGGATGTTGTTGGTCTGCTTGTGAATATGTCTGCGGCAGTGTTCTGTGCGATTAGGGTGAGCCGCCGGGTGAGAGAATAACCCATGCGTCTGTCTGTCTGTCTCACCTCATCAGGCAGGTCAGCGGTGACATCATCGTCCAGTTCTCTGACAGGCAAGACAGAAGTACAGGTCAGAATGTGTGTCTTCTTCCCCCTCACCAGTTCACTCAAGTGATACAGAGTAATTACGTTTCTCTGTAAATCTCCGCTCCTTCTTTCTCTCTCTCTCTCCGTTTCTCTGTTTTTTTTCTATTTGTCTTCAGTCCAAATGCTTCACTAGGCACACAAAGGACTTGCCAAGCACAAAAACTGAAATCGATCTGTCATTTGGTAAAAAACTGATAACTGTGATAGCAATTAATAATAATAATCATAATAATAACACCAACCTCTCTCCCCTGCTGCTGCACTCCTCCCTCTGTTGCTTCCCCTCTCTCCCACTGTCTCCATTCCCCCTTCTCTTTCTCTCCCACTGTCTCCATTCCCCCTTTTCTTTCTCTCTCCGGCCACTTTAACGATGTACCTCTTTTCTTAAAGCTCTCTCCCTCTTTCACTCATCCTCTTTCCCATCCATCCAGCAGGCTCTTTCCTCCCTCTCTCCATCTTTTCCTCCCCTTCTCTCCTTCTCTTTTACCAACCTCTCTCCTCCTGTCCCTCTCCCCTCTCTCCCTCCCTCATGACTCACTGGGAGTCGGCCGGCTTCTCGGAGAAGACCCTGAGCACGAAGTCGGCCTCCTTCTGGGGCTCGAAGGTGGAGGGGACGACGATGTACTCCCCCGCGGGCAGGTGGAACCGCGAGCTCACCTCCCGCAGGTTGATGAAGAGCTCAGAGCGCGCGCTAGAACCGTGGGTCAGGAAGAAGTCCCGCTTCAGGTGGACCCCCACCCGGCCCGAAAACTGACATGGGAGACCGGAGGTGCAGTGATTATGACTATGATTATGAATAACACAGTGATTATCTTTATTATTAGTAGTATTGTTGTTGTTGCTGTTGTGGTTACCCAGGGTGACTTCCAAGGCTATTATTTTATATTTCGTCTGTTTATTAGCTGCAGTGCCCTTCCCAGGATTTGAGCTTGCAACCTTCTGGCTGGAGTGTTTTTTTTTTTTAATCTGGTCTGTGAAGTAAATCTAAATGCTTTCTGCTGTTTATAGACTGGTGGATGTAGATCTGAAGCATTGAGGATCTGCTGTTTATAGACTGGTGGATGTAGATCTGAAGCATTGAGGATCTGCTGTTTATAGACTGGTGGATGTAGATCTGAAGCATTGAGGATCTGCTGTTTATAGACTGGTGGATGTAGATCTGAAGCATTGAGGATCTGCTGTTAAAGGTGGCCAGTCCCTGTCTGTTCCCACATTCACATCAGTAGCTAATTCTGCGGAACATTCATGCAGAGATTCTGCTGCTTGCACGCGGAGACGTCAGGAAAGCGGGACGCCGTCACGGCAACGGGCTCGCTCTGCTGGGACAGGCTCACTACGCACCTCATCAGGGACCTGCAGGGGACAAGGGCACAGAGAGAGGGCTGTCAGACCTGCGTCGTCACACTGCCCTGTGGAAACGGGGACTGCATGTGGACCCCCCCGACTGCGGCTGCGGGGGGGGGGTGAGGACACACCCCGGACCGAGGGGACCAGGACACACCCCGGACCGAGGGGACCAGGACACACCCCGGACCGAGGGGGCCAGGACACACCCCGGACCGAGGGGGCCAGGACACACCCTGCACCGAGGGGACCAGGACACACCCCGGACCGAGGGGGCCAGGACACACCCCGGACCGAGGGGACCAGGACACACCCCGGACCGAGGGGGCCAGGACACACCCCGCACCGAGGGGGCCAGGACACACCCCGGACCGAGGGGGCCAGGACACACCCCGGACCGAGGGGACCAGGACACACCCCAGACCGAGGGGGCCAGGACACACCCCGGATTTGAGGAGAGACTGCTTTGATCTCCAACGCGCCTGTGTGGACTCCAAACGTGCACTGCTATCGGTTTGTCTGCTGTTTAACGTGTGTAAGCTGATGTACGCAGAAACATTTTGCCGGCCCACTGGCTGTGTGTAACAGCGCTCTGACCCTCTCCCGCTGCTAGAGCAGGGTGCAGAGCGTACCTTCTAATGTACCACAGCACACCTGCAAAATTTAGCATCTGTGCACATTCTGAAAGTATGAATCACAACAACTGCCCCTTCTGTTATACCCCGCCCATCCACCCACTTACAAATTGCACCATTTGGACACAATTTACCTTAATTAAGACATAATTAAGACCTTAATAAAGCATGCATATCACCTGACAGAGTGAGAAAACCATGCACATGGAAACTTGGCATGTCTCAGTTCACCTGTCACCTGTCAAAGCACTGCAGCAGTTGATAAATGCTTTATGAAGTGGCTGCGCTGTGGTCATGAAAGTGTTATGAATGTTTATTAAAGCCTTATGAAGTTATACTTAGTATAAAGTATGAGCTATTACATAATGATGGAGCGGATGCCGTTAAATAACACATAAGGTAGTATCTGTTTCTGTTAAGTCCTGAGTAAGGGTACAACAGCAGCGTCCCAACTGGGATTCACACCCACATCTTAGCGGATAACAGGCCTGTTCCTTGACTGCGTGGGTTCGTGTTGGTAAAGTGACACATGGTGTTGATGGAGGTACTCGTGCAGCTCAGCTCTGTGTGTGTTAGCCGCGTCTCTTGCCTCGTAAATGGCGAATCCGATCGTCTCCATGTCCTTCCCCTCCCTGCGCTGCCGGCGGCGATCCTTCTGCATCAGGGCAACCAGGAAGCTGCAGTCTGATTGGCCCTCGGTGTCTGGGTGCTTGAGGGCAACTTTAAACTGAGGATTGATCCAGAATGTTGCTGGAAGGGGAGGAAGGTGTAGAGGGCACTGATGTTATATATGCTGTGAAGTTATTATACACACGTTAATGAAATACTGACTACTGCACTGCAACAGAGCATTCGCATGTCTATATTGTCTCCTGTATGCTTTCTTTTGTATTTTTTTACATTCCCTCTTTCTTTGCCTTCCACCTGCACATTTGCTCCTTTCTACCCCTCCATCCACATGTTTTCCCCATCATACCCCAAAGTAACTGCACTCACTCTATCTGCCCCGCTGGCCTGGCCTCTTGCCCTTACCGGGGTAGTTCCTGCAGCCCCCCGCCGTGCTGCCCCGCCTCCACTCCCCCGCGTACAGCGCCGTGCTCCACTTCTTCACCTGACTGGCCTGCAACGCGTCCGGTGTCAGGTTACAGATCTCCAGCCGGCTGAACTCCCGCAGGAAGTCACTGAAGGACATCCTGAGAGAGAGAGAGACAGAGAGAGAGAGAGAGAGAGAGAGGGAGAGAGAGGGAGAGGGAGAGGGAGAGAGAGAGAGAGGGAGAGAGAGAGAGAGAGAGAGAGAGGGAGAGAGAGAGAGAGAGAGAGAGAGAGAGAGAGTAAGAGAGGGAGAGAGAGAGGGAGGGAGAGGGAGAGAGAGGGAGACAGAGAGAGAGAGAGAGAGAGAGAGAGGGAGGGAGAGGGAGTGGGAGAGAGAGAGAGAGGGAGAGAGAGAGAGAGAGATAGAGAGAGAAAGAGAGGGAGAGAGAGAGGGAGGGAGAGAGAGGGAGGGAGTGGGAGAGAGAGAGAGAGAGAAGTCATGCAGAAAGAGACAGTGATGTGATAGATAACTGAGATAAAACTGAGAGAAAGGAATGACAGGTGAGGCACAGGAAGTAAGTTATCACTGGAGAGTGCTCACCAGAACTCTCCATCCTCACTGCGGTTGTGCAGTCGGGCTCTGACAGACGGGTCTACACTGCTCCACTCCCTAGAGCTGAACAGGACCAGAGCCAATCATTAACTGGGTTTACTGTGACATCACAGTGCACCTGTAGTTAAGGAGCACATTAACATGTAGAATGTAGAAATGTCAAAAAGAAAACATCAGTGTGACTCAGACCACTCAATCAAGCATGATTAATTGAAAGCTCAGCTAGAATGGAAGCAAGTATGTGTGATCTGTGCCCAGAGCCAAGGTCGGGAAACTTGTTACTTGACAATTTACAGAACAGCAGTCGTTCACCGAGTGTCATTCATCACTAGTCAGTGTCTTTCTGCTCTGTAAAGTTCTACTCTGTAGAGGGCACTGCTGCTGTACCCTTGGGCAAGTTACCAAAAAAACCTGTAATTGATGTAAGTCGCTCTGGATAAGAGTGTCTGCTAAATGCCAATAATGCAATGTAATGTAATAAAGTTCTGTCCCAGTCCTTCTCTCAGTTCTCCTCTCCTCTCTAAAGTTCTCTCTCCTGTTCTCTCACTCGTCACTCCAGGGCCCGGTCCACTCCACCTCTCCCCATGGGTTTCGGATCCGTACCAGCTTAGTGGGGTTCCCCCTGAACATCACCTGAGAGAGGGAGAGAGGGAGGGAGAGAGAGAGAGAGAGAGAGAGAAAGAGAGAGAGAGAGAGTGAATGTCCCTCACACGTGTTCTCAGTGACTGTCAATTAAATATCACGGTATAGATTCAAAAATTCACCTCATCCACCCCAGTGACAGAGTAGGCGTGGCCTTTGACCAGCTTCTTAAAAGTCACTGCTTCCATGTCGAACATGCTGGTGATCTGAGAATACAGAAAGTGAGCAACACACAGCCAGGAAACACAGAGATGCGAACACAGCAAAGACACACAGAAATACAGTCCAGCAGCGGCTCGTGAGTTCAAAACGAGGGAGAATATAAGCTTCCCTTTAACCTTATGATATCCATGATTAACAGGAATGTGAGTTTAAATAAGAATCACTCATATGCAGCTGGCTTTCTCTGTGTGGCTGCGTCTGTGTGTGTGTCTGTGGGCGTGTCTGTGGATGCGTCTGTGTGTGTGTCTGTGTGTGTGTCTGTGGGCGTGCATGTATGCGCGGTCAGTACTGACGTCGATGGAGCAGCCCAGCAGAGATCCTCTCTCCACGGCTCGGCCCATGATGCTGTAGAGGTCTGCGGGCGCCTTCTTCAGCTCGTACATCTCTGTCACTCCGCCCGTGAAATCCTCAAAGCCCTCCGACGTGCTGCCGCCCGACAGAGACTCATAGCAGCCATTCAGCCTGCAACACACAGTCAGTACTGCGGTCTGAGACACACACACACCAACACACGGTCAGTACTGCAGTCTGAGACACACACACACCAACACACGGTCAGTACTGCGGTCTGAGACACACACACACCAACACACGGTCAGTACTGCAGTCTGAGACACACACACACCAACACACGGTCAGTACTGCGGTCACACACACAGAGTCAGTACTGCGGTCTGAGACACACACACACCAACACACAGTCAGTACTGCAGTCTGAGACACACACACACCAACACACGGTCAGTACTGCGGTCTGAGACACAAACACACCAACACACGGTCAGTACTGCGGTCTGAGACACACACACACCAACACACGGTCAGTACTGCAGTCTGAGACACAAACACACCAACACACGGTCAGTACTGCGGTCTGAGACACACACACACCAACACACGGTCAGTACTGCGGTCTGAGACACACACACACCAACACACGGTCAGTACTGCGGTCTCACACACACACACACCAACACACGGTCAGTACTGCGGTCTGACACACACCCACACCAACAAACGGTCAGTACTGCGGTCTGACACACACCCACACCAACACACGGTCAGTACTGCGGTCTCACACACACACACACACGCACACACGCACACACCAACACACAGTCAGTACTGCGGTCTCACACACACACACAGGCACACACACACACACACACTCACACAAACACACCAACACACGGTCAGTACTGCGGTCTCACACACACACACACCAACACACGGTCAGTACTGCGGTCTGACACACACACACACACCAACAAACGGTCAGTACTGCAGTCACACACACAGAGTCAGTACTGCGGTCTGAGACACACACACAAACACAGTCAGTACTGTGGACTGAGACACACACACAAACACTGTCAGTACTGTGGACTGAGACAGATACATACCAACACGCAGTAAGTTCTGCGGTCTGAGACACACACACACACACAAACACAGTCAGTTCTGCGGTCTGAGACACACACACCAAAACACAGTCAGTACTGCGGTATGAGGCACACACACCAACACACAGTCAGTTCTGCGGTCTGAGACACACACACACACACACACACAAACACAGTCAGTACTGTGGACCGAGACACACACACAAACACTGTCAGTACTGTGGACTGAGACAGATACATACCAACACACAGTCAGTTCTGCGGTCTGAGACACACACACACACACATAGTCAGTACTGCAGTCTGAGACACACACACACAAACACTGTCAGTACTGTGGACTGAGACACATACATACCAACACACAGTCAGTTCTGCTTTCTGACACACACACACACACAATCAGTACTGAGGTCTGAGACACACACACCAACACACAATCAGTACTGAGGTCTGTAAGCCGCACACATGCCAACACACGGTGAGTACTGAAGTCCACAAGATACTGACACTGTACCATTAACAGACAATCAGTACCAAAGTATGTGCATCGTACACAGTTTGCGTATCATATACAGCCCTGCACTCAAAACCTTTGCTCCCTTTAACACCATCTCTCTCTCCCTCTTTCTCTCTCTCCATACTTGGCGTAGGCCTTCTCCAGCAGGGCACTCCAGAACTCCGCTCCCTCCGCAGAGTGGACAAACAGCAGCTTCCCGTCCTTAACTGGCAACCTGTCGTCGATGACCACCTCCACCCACTCCCCAAACTGCCAGATCTACAACAGAGCACAGGCAGTTACTCAGAATGGCCACCAAAAGGCAGCTTCCTGAGAAAGGGTGAGGAGATCGGACTGCTGAAAGCCTTGAGCATTTTTTCCACCTAAAATGAACTTTGTCACAATGTTGTTCTGTTGTTTGGTTTAAATCACTAACAGAGAAAATAACACATATTTTACACACGTATTTTAAATATATATAAATATACAGCCAAAGACTGCAAAACACCAAAGTAATCGATAAACTATATGGTAATCATCATGAGACCATCCTGAGTTTTTCTGCCAATTGTCAATGAAAGATAATCACAGGATAAAAAGGGATAAATGCACTGTGGTGTTGTGCCAACCCATGCGCAACCCATTCACCGGCTCAAATCCCAGCCGGTGAACCGCCTCATATGAAACAGAAGAACGGGATATGTGTGTAATACGTGAGTGACGTAAAGTGATTTTAAAAAGGGGAGGGGGGAGGGTAAGAGGGGAGTGCTGCAGCAGAGAGGGTGAAGTCGTGCTCCAGGAAGCTCTGAATTCTGCATCCTCTGCAGAGCCTCGACCGCTGGGACGGGTGCCCACTCTCCGCTGCCGCAGACACAAAGACCAGAAAAACACACCCTGCTGCAGTCCTGAGGTGTGCCGCACCCCCCCCCCCCCCCCCAAGACACAGCCCGCGCCTCATGCCAGCAGCCACCCCCCCCCGCACAGACCACGCCTCATCCCAGCGGCCACCCCCCCCCCCCACACACACACAGCACAGCCCGCGCCTCATGCCAGCGGCCACCTCCCCCCCGCACAGACCACGCCTCATCCCAACGGCCACCCCCCCCCCCCCCCCCGCACAGACCGCGCCTCATCCCAATGCCCCCACCGTCCCCCCCCCGCCCCCGCCCCCGGACAGACCGCGCCTCATCTCAACGCCCACCCCCCACCGCACAGACCGCGCCTCATCCCAACGCCCCTCCCCCGCACAGACCGCGCCTCATCC
Organism: Megalops cyprinoides; assembly: GCF_013368585.1. Classification (NCBI taxonomy): domain Eukaryota; kingdom Metazoa; phylum Chordata; class Actinopteri; order Elopiformes; family Megalopidae; genus Megalops; species Megalops cyprinoides. The sequence continues at coordinate 53,463,090 of NC_050585.1, forward strand.
CAGCGGCCACCCCCCCCGCACAGACCGCGCCTCATCCCAGAGGCCACCCCCCCCCCCACACACACACACAGCACAGACCGCGCCTCATCCCAGCAGCCACCCCCCCCCCCCCCACACACACACACAGCACAGACCGCGCCTCATCCCAGGCCACCCCCCCCGCACAGACCGCGCCTCATCCCAACGCCCCTCCCCCGCACAGACCGCGCCTCATCCCAACGGCCACCCCCCCGCACAGACCGCGCCTCATCCCAGTGGCCACCCCCCCCCCTCACACACACACACAGCACAGACCGCGCCTCATCCCAGGCCACCCCGCCCCTCTCCAGAGACCCGTGTGGCTAGGACTGCTGATCACCCCTTTAGCTGTCTGATACTCCTGAGTGGGCGAGGGCAAAGTGGGAAACTAGGTTTTACCTAAGAGCCCCCAGGAATCACAAAAAGAGAAAAATGGGAAAAGAATGTAGTCATTGCGTATCTTTATTTAAATTTTTTAAAGTTTCATACCCTCGCATCACATTGTCCATTTTGATAATTTATCAGGGAAGTTTAGCCAGTGTACCGCAGTATTTTGCGATCTTGACTTGCTACCAGAGGGTATAGGTCGACATCCCAAATGCTGCCCTTACTGCTGTGGAGAGCACTCAGTCTGAGCAGCTGCACTGAGATATCCGCGTATGATTGGACAGCAGGTCATAATTTAAGCTGTGACAGTACTTTCCCAGGATGTCTGGAAAACAAATTCATCGTAATAAGTAGATGTACCAGCTGTCTACAGCAGGGCTGGTCTTATTTACTTTTTTAAAATTTCTTAAAGATGTTTTAAGTGCTCGTCAGTCCTGTCGGTAACATGTGAGCAGCAGAGATCGGACATTTGAGTCTTGGTGCAGGACCGGCTTTCATGTCTGAAGCTGTTTCCAGATTCCAGATGATCTAACAGCAGCTGCTCTGGTCAGAGTATCTGGTTTGTACATGGGAGTCTATATAGTCCTTACAGAAGAATCAGCACATTCTACAGCCTGCAGAAACCATATAGGACAGCATACACACTGTGTATGAGCCACACCCCACTGTCACACAGGCAGTATCAATGGCCTGATGATAGGACCTTTTTTTGTTATTTGTATATATTATCATTATTCATTTTCTTCACAGACACCTTCAGCCTCAGCTCACATTTAACATACTGTCCAACAGCTGATAACTTAACGAAGCAATCTGGTGAGCCTAAAACCTGATCCAGTCCCCTGACCCCAGTGCAAGCTGGATCAGCTGCCTGTCAGAGCTTTTCATTACAGTTAAGCCAGAAACACAAAACCCTGTGGAAAATAAGATGCAGTTTCATACATAGCTCTTAGGCCACTTAATTTCATTCTGAATCTTGCAGAAAACCCTCCTGAGAATGTCTGACTAGTGAGTGTGTAGGGACTGTGTCCCTGTTTAGGAGCTTTGCACGGAAAGCAAGACAGTTGGAGATACGGTGGAGGAGATCTTGTCTAGCTACTCTCTCATTTTTAATGGCTGTAAAATTAGATACACTGCTGGACAGATAAGCTCAGGGATGTTTAACTACCATCTACAAGCCCTCCCTTGGTTTCTGGTTTCTTCTCCACTCCCAAAGTGCTATGATCTGGACAGGAAGTCAAGCCAAGCACTCCCAGCCTCCACCAGTTGCACACAGCTCCATCGTTATCAAGCGATACAAGAAAAATATCTTTGCATTTCTTTTTGTAATAAAAAAGTGCTACATTTGCCCCACAAGCACGTCAATCATAAAGTCAAGGGACATTTACTTTAACGGACAAATCAACCCTGTTTTAATCAGGTTTCGGTAACTGAGAGCCTTCCCTGTGTCCTCGGGGCAATTGGCTGTATTTGAGGCAGAGTATTTCTGTAGCAGATGTTAAAGCAGAAACGCATTCAGAAGCAGCAGAGGAATCTGCAGTTGTTGTGTGTCACTCCTCCTTGCCTGCGAGTCGTGACAGTCTAGCCTCGGTCTGGTTCCGTTTAATTTGTGTGTTTCGCCCTTCCTTTTGTCCCTGGTTTTACGCCAGATGCCGATTACCAATCGGCTGATTTCATGATCGGGAGAGCAGGCAGGGTTCAGAGTGCTCGCTCGGTCGGCCTGCTTGAACAGCGTGCTGGAATTTGGCAGCGTGCCATCGGTAGAGCCTATCCCTGCCCACGGCCGGGCAGCGTGTAGGTTCAGCTATAAATACTGCCTGTAAATATAGCAGACTGGGGCTGCAGGGGCGAGGGTCTGAGATCACATGCAGCAGCTGAATAGTACTGGCTGAGGGGGTTAGGGGTGGACAGCGTTTAGAGTAGAGTTTCCCAGCGCCCCACTCCCTGCTTTTCATCTCAGCCGAGCTCAGATTTAGCCGGAATTCCGATCCGCGGCTGGCCTTGCCTTGTTCTTGGTGTTAGTGTTTTGTGACAGAAACGTGCTGTGTGGTTGGCCTGTTTGTAAAGGATCCAAGCAGCTTAATACAACTAGCTTATTTCAGCTTTTTTCTGGTCACTCTGCCCTCAGAGACCATCCATACCCTTCTTTCTATGAGAGCTTCAGCAGTGCCTCACCTGGGAATTACACCAGCAACCTTCCGGTTAGAAGCCCAGCTCCATAATACGTACAGCAGCCTGTTAACTATCAGAGTAATGCTGGTTCTTATACTCTTGTCGCTGCAGTTATTATATTTCCTGTGATAAGCCTTTATTATACCATGCCACACTGTTACGTGGAAACAGTCAGGTTCAACTTTTGTATTTTAATTCCTAATAAGCCACAGAAAAATACAAAGCCTGACCCATTCAAGCACATGACCCAAAGTGCCACAGTCTCTAGGTATAATGTTAAAGTCACGTTTACTTGAGAGTACAATGACTTTCCATGTAACAGTGAACATAATGTTTGTTGGTCGTAAGGAATTAGACAGAAGGTATGGGTGATGGAGGGAGTGAAGGAGGGCGTGGCCTTACCTGGAAGTGGAAGATACCTGCATACTCTCTGTCGAAGCTCTGTCCGTGGGGCACCACTCGATGCAGCAGCGGCTCGTTCAGGGTCAGAGATGCGATGGCTGCCAGCAGCCAGCAGTCACCTGCAAAGCAGCACAAACCCACCTGTCACCTGTCACCTGCAAAACACCACAAACCCACCTGTCACCTGCAAAACACCACAAACCCACCTGTCACCTGTCACCTGCAAAACACCACAAACCCACCTGTCACCTGCAAAACACCACAAACCCACCTGTCACCTGCAAAACACCACAAACCCACCTGTCACCTGCAAAACAGCACAAACCCACCTGTCACCTCAAAACACCACAAACCCACCTGTCACCTGCAAAACAGCACAAATCCACCTGTCACCTGCAAAACACCACAAACCCACCTGTCACCTGCGAAACACCATAAATTCACCTATCACCTGTGAAACAACTGTCACCTGCAAAACAACTGTCATCTGTGAAACACCTGTCACCTGCGAAACACCACAAACCCAGCTGTCACCTGCGAAACACCACAAATCCACCTGTCTTCTGCGAAACACCACAAACCCACCTGTCACCTGCAAAACACCGCAGTCTGGCCTGTCACCTGTGAAACACCACAAATCCACTTGTCACCTACCAAACACCTGTCACCTGTGAAATGCCACAGACCTGTCACCTGCAAAACACCCGTCACCTGCGAAACAACATAGACCCACCTGTCACCTGCTGTTCATCATAGAATCACCTGTCATTAGCCACTCACCAGAGACCCGCCTGTCACCTGTCACCTGTTACCTGTCACTCACCACATGCTTGTTAAAGTCAATTTTTCTGGAAGAAAAGAAGGGTTAGATGATTAGGTGGACACCACCTTTGTTTTTTTAGATCCATGTTTGGGACGGTATGTTCAGCCCAAATGTGTGAAGCTCAGAAGAATATCAGTAATGATCGCTACATGTTTTAGTGTTAGCAGCAGTCAGCTGCAGACTCAGGTGATGATGTACAGTGATGTATAATGATGATTGTAGCACCAGAGAAGACAGTTCTGCCAGAGACCAGGGCTCAGAGATGGGAGAGAAACATTAATAATAAACTAGCAGAGTTTGTAGTTAAAGGCTGGAAATGCAGACTGTCCTCGTGGCACCCTCTCTCTGCAGCCAGAGAGACACAGGGAGGGCGGTACTGAAAGGGCCGTATCCCAGCCACGCCCCAGACGCCGGACCTACCCAGAGCTCCCTGGCAGACGTCAGTGCGAGTGGCTCCGTCGATGATGAACTGGGGGTTGGAGCAAATCTCCTGGGGAGACACACAGGTAGGACCTGTCACTGGCTGCACTCCCATTCACCCGCCTCGCAGGTACCCCAAATCAGAGGTCACGAGTGGGGTTTCTCTGCTGCATGCGATCTGGGAGTCCTGGATATGTAGGGCTGTCAGGTGGGATGTGGATGCTGTCTCTGCAGACTGTCAGGTGCCCCATATGACCCCACCCCACACACCCCACACACCCCCACACCCAACATCAACTTCAGTGGTCACTGTGGTGAAAAAGCAATTTTGTACATGAATCACAAAAAATTTGCTATTCATCGTTAAGGACAAAGTGCGCCGTGTTTTGGTGGAATCTGGGCCTGAATGAATGCTTTCTGGCAGGAGCTGCTTTTGCACAAACAGTGGCTCTCAGTTCCCTGACAGAGCAGAACAGTGAAAGCTGATTGCTTCCTCTCTGACGAGCAAGGGGAATATCCTTTCATAAACTTTATTACTCCGAAGTCTAATTAGCGGGTATGCAGATGCATCCTAGTGTGTCATCATTTATACCGTCTAATTAAAAAAAAATAGAATCACAAATTTTTTGCAGGGTCTTTTTCCTTTGGCTGGATTAGAACTGCAGACTGTAGGTTCAAATACCATTAAACAAAGAACTGGTACCTGTTTGTTTCAGCATATATGCAACTGTCTAAAAATCTCCCTGAATAAGGATGTCTGCTAGTTTAAAAGTAACGCATTTAGAGTGGGAAAGTTTCTCACTCAGCCAAATAGTTACACCTTTTGGTATTTATTACATATTTGTATCTAATAAATCACAGCTCAAGATTTTAATATGGTTTTTATGTCCCATATTCCAGGGGGACACTGCTGCAAAGAATTCTGGGAAATATCGCACAAAAATTAGACCAATTGGGAAAGAACAAAAGCCATCATGCATAGAGCCCTGTGGGAGTGCAACTGGACATGTCCTAACACAGAACCCATATGGTGGGGTGGAGGGGGTGACTAACAGGAATAAGGGGGTCGGGTCATGTGACAGTGACCCCAGTCTGTCGGCGAGTTTCTTACCGTGGGGCGCATCCAGCGCACACCCTGGGTTTTGGAGGAGCGCGGGCCCAGCTCCTTGAAGCCCAGGGAGGAAGGCTGTGCGGGGAAGGCTTCATCCTGGAACAGGCAGTGACTCTGTAGGCACGCAGTGCGCAGAGACTCAAAGTCCTGCCCCAGGAACTTCAGGGCCTTGTGGTTCTGACCCAGGCCCTCGTCGCGGTCCCACTGACCCCTGAGCTTGGCCGCCACCCCCGAGGCAAACACGGGCTCCATCCTCCACCACCAAGCCCGGGTGACCAATGGTGTGTAGACACTGACCAACAGGAACCAATCACAGGGGATGTGGGGGATTGAAAGGAACCAGGCACACAGCAACAGCCAACCTGATCCGTGGAGCTAAACATCCAATGAGTATGTAGGCGTGGCACGCAGAGGTGTTACAGGCAACTGACTCAGTGTTTCCAGCCAATGATATGGCTTCAAAGAACAGACATACGGCAAGGATGCGCTAGACAGAGCTTAGCACAGCATTTTCAGAAACCAGTGCCACGGCAACAATAGGCACCAATCAGAGAGCAGGAGTTACATCAAGGAATGGCAGAGGCAGGGCTCAGAACAGTCACAGCGTTGCACGTGGGGGTCAACACCAACAGGAGGGCAGGAACCTAGAACAGACAGAGATTTGAATGTTTTGACTTTTTCAATAACCACTGTCACCTATCGGATACATTAACAAAAATCCTACTAAATTTAAAGTGAGTATGAATCAAATCGGCACCCAGCAACTACAATAATAAATGCACACAAAAGCTTGTCTAACCCTGCAACTTAAACAGCTGCAGAGTGTCTAAGTGTCTCGTAGCGATTGGAATATATTGATTATTTCTGAGGGTAAAATTAATGGGTGGCTTATTGATTCTTCTTCCTCATCCACTTGTATCTGTCCTGACTCACTTCAGTGCACTCTGGGAAGTGCTCTGTGACAGTCTCTTTAAATATGATTGGTTCATAGACATACTGCCTCCTGTATATCAATCAACCCACACTGTCCAAAGAGCCTAGTTATCAGTTTTTTCAGTATCAGTTTTACCTCTTCTGAAATACCACCCACTGCAAGCAGCCCGAAAAAAATGAATGACAAAATAACCCCTACTGATCAGCTCTTGATCAGACCTCATATTGAGAAAAAGACATTTAGCTTTGCTATGCAGATATAGCAACTGGCAATCACACAGTGATGTTTAAATAGGGCTACTCCTGAGAAGGGGGTGTGGCCGTGCACAGCTACCATCAAAAACGGTAGACACCAAGAGACCCATCTCACATGGGCTTTATGCTAAGTGATTCAGCACCAGATTATGCACTGAAAACAGGAGACCCTTCAGATGTGTCCGTAACAAGTGCACTGTGATGCAGAATGCACCCTATACGAAATTAAGTAAAAATTTCAACTCCAAAAAAGATGACTTTATTTCAGAGGAGCAATCATCTGCACATGTGCACTCATGTGCAGTACTCTAATGCCTGAATGAAGCCACACCCATCATAAATGTAATTGGGCCTTTTAAATTTGCATAAAATATTTTACATTCAGCTGGGGATATTCTCAGCCATTTTTCACAGATCACCCCACACTCTACAAGGCTATGTCTATTGCAACAGATATTTCCCTGCAGAAATGGACCATATGACCATATTAAACACTATAAAAATGTTAGGGTAATATTTCAAGACTGTTTTCATCTGCAGCAATTCTCTCTGCAAGTTGCTGACTGGTACACAGAGAACCAAACAGCATTCAGTTACATGTCCTGACAGAATAAGAACAGGTTATGATAAGAATAGACAGTCTGAGAGTCTATTCAGAAATACTGAGGCTCATCATGTTTCACAGTGAAGTGCTGTGTTCAGCTTTTCAGTCTTCTGATTTTGAATAAGAGCTAAGTAAAATGTCTGCTGAGGACCACAGATAAAAAGAAAAATGCCTGAACTCCTGTCAAGGCTGTAAACCTGGTTATGTACTTAAACACACAACATCAGTGCATAGATAACAACCCCCTACCTCCCACAGCCAGACAGAAGCTGTCTGGTCAAAGCTCAAGGTAGAAAGTCTCACCCTAGACCAACCAAGGTTGCCTGTGAGTAACACAAGCCCCCAGCCCCTCACACACACTTCTGAGTGTGTTGCATGAACACAGACAGAGGTTATGTATTTAAAGTCAAAAATGTAGATAAATACAGTCGTGTTAAACAATAAAACTGAGACTTTTCGTGTAATTGTCGTTACAGATGTGGAGGGACAGTCTGGCATAGAGGCTAAGGAACTATGCCTGTAACCAAGGGGTTGCAGGTTCAGTTCCTGTGTGGATCCCTACACCGTTGTGCAATACCCCTAACGAGCGTAAGGTTTATAAATTGCCCTGAAACCACATCGTCTGACACGCAAATAAAAAAATAGTTATAACAGTAACTATTATAACAGTTATAAACATGCCATATGTCTCATAAAAGAACCATGAACATATGCTCCTTTTCGCTGGCCACTTTCTATAGGTTTGTGGCTACCTACAAAAAAAGTGTAAAGTAACAATCACCATAGCGTGTGGCGAAAGAACAGATCAAAGCCTTAACTTAAAAATTGCATGCTCTCGCTTCTGCCCTGGACTTCATCCGGACTGTAGCATAAAGTGAATTTGCCCACAGATCCCCGATCTATTAAAACGCCCCAAACGCCCCAAATGCAATGCCATGCAGCTCATATGTAGCTTTTCTTGTTTTAGATTATAATAGTCAAAATGGATTACCTCTGATGTCCAAATACTGAGTTAGAATGCGGTTAATTAGATGTTGTTACTGTGTGCCGCTGTTTCGCATGCTTACATTAGGCTGTAACAGAACGGACACTCACTTTGCAGAAACGCCCAGCACCCTCCCCGTCGGCAGTGCGGTGGCTCGCCCGTTGCAAGCCTGCGCAAAAGCATTTATTCTCATTACAGCGCAGCCCGCAGCTACCCATGTGCCCCCGGACGGAGTCAGCGTGACGTATGGAAAGGATTTCCCCATTTTATTAAAATAAAACACGCAATATAAATAATGACAGAATTCATTCCGAACAAATCTGTCGAGTTTGACACTTGGTGAGCGGAAAGTCCCAACCAAAATGTCACAAAGGAGAGTTCTGCGAGGGTAAATCGTTACCAGTGAGTGTCAGGGCAGGTTTTTCATTTTTTTTTCTCGGGGGAATGATGCGCAATGTGTGGTACAGCAGGGTCACCTCATTCTGCGGTGTGGGTATTTAATCAATCGGCAAACCCGATCATGGCAAGAGCCAATATGCGTCCCGTCATTTACAGAGGCAACACTTCCATCTAGCGGCAGAAGCTCGTCATTGCTATAATAAACCGTAATGTGACCGCTTTTGATTGAAAGATGATTTGAGGAGGTCGGCGAAATGGTTTCTGAATAGTTTAAGGAACGACACAAGCATGTTTGGTTTCCTTTGATAATTTATATAAGTATAAATGATACTGCACTTGCTGCTTACTGCACTTCTGGTTAGATGCTAACTGCATTCCGTTGCCTTGTACTTGTTACATGTGTAATGACAATAAAGTTGAATCTAATCTAATCTAATCTAATCTACTGATGTTGTTCACAACGCTCTGGATACCTTTTAGGGGAAATTGAGTGTAAATACCATGTATTTCATTATAAATTATGGAGGGAAATAAGAAATGGACACAAATATAAGAAAGAGAAATGTTCTACGACGACATGATGACTACAAGCCCCAGCACCCCATTCGACGCGCACGCGTTCCTTCCCGTGAAGCCTTGCGAGTTTCCGGCGTTCGTCTTTCGGTACCGTCGTCGTGTGTTGATCCTGTTTGCGCCCTAAAGAGAAACCCAACGACATGGCGAGCGACGGACCCCCGGGAATCGAACCCAACCCGCCCGATCTGAGCGGTTCTGTGGCCGCGCTGAACACATGGACTAACACCGAGCTCCAGGCCAAGCTTTCCGAGATCGGAGCGCCCAGCATGGGTAGGGAACCCGGGACATTAGCTTCTGTAGCAGAGCCTGAGGCCTACTTAACCAGCCAGCGAAACAAAAGCTTCCAAGCCGGTTGACTCTAAGTGTGGTTGTATCTGGTACAGCAACGCGTCAAGCGCATAAATGGCTAGATAATTTGGTAACTTTGATCACAGTTTTCGCAGGCTACAAAATGCTACTGAGCTAGCTATGTAAAAACGTAATTTAGTGTTGGTAAGCTTGCAACCAGTATCTCTGTGTTCTCACGTAGTCAACTAGACTGGCTCGCTCACGGGTTTTGGGGTGCTCTGGTTTTGGCCTTTGTAGATGAAAATACTTATTCCCACCAGATATAATTTGTTGATGGTTATAGCATCAGGTTTAGGTTTAGGTGGTTTAGGTCGCTTGGTGATCGGTGTCGCGAATGAAAGTTAATGAAATCTGATCCTATTCTCTTCAGGTCCCAGAGAAGAACTTATAGACCGGATGAAGGCGTATGCGATGCAGGTGCGTTATGCTTTTTTAATCGTGTATGTCACTTCAGTAGTGGATATGCTTTTACGTATAGGTGTGTTTCAACTTCTTTCTTCCTGCTTTTGTAGACTGGAATAATGCCCAGTAAACCTAACCTGCAAGGCATCGATGATAAGTCTGCGCCCATACCTGCACAGGTGAGACATCAGAGTTTGTTCGCCTGCAGACACCCTTACTTATACCCACAAGGTTACATTTTAAGCAGTCATTTTCCCGAGTGTGTTTCCTGTAACTCTGCCCTGTCTGTGTTTCCTGTAACTCTGCCCTGTATGCTTGTAATTGTGCCCTGTGTGTCTGCCCGAGGGCAGCAGTGTAGCATAGTGGTAAGGTAATAATGTAATGATGTGTGTCTGAGCAGATGCCTGGCATGCCCATGCCGCCCATGCCCCTCCCCCTGCCGCCGGGCATGGGCATGCTACAGGCCATGAGCATGATGGGGGGGCCACCCCCGCCCGGGATGCACATGCCCATGGACCCCCCCAGCATGCCGCCTGGACTGTCGCAGGATGACCAGCTGAAGATGGTGCAGCAGAGAGCGGCCATGGTGCTGCAGCAGGAGGAGAGAGCCAAGCAGCAGGTGACACGCTCAGGCGCGCGCGCACACACACACACACACACACACCCTCACTATGCACACGCACACGCACACACACACACCCTCACTATGCACACGCACACACACACCCTCACTATGCACATGCACACACACACACACACACACATACCCTCACTATGCACACGCACACACACACACCCTCACTATGCACACGCACACACACACCCTCACTATGCACATGCACACACACACACACACACACATACCCTCACTATGCACACACACACACACACACACACACACACACACACACATTTTCACTCACACCCTCACTATGCACGCACACACACACACACACCCTCACTATGCACACGCACACACACACACATACCCTCACTATGCACACACACACGCACACACACCCTCACTATGCACACACACACACACACATTTTCACTCACACACATGCATGCACGTACACAGCACGCTCAGACACAGATGTGGCAGCGGTTTGCTTAGCGTTTGGTGTGTGTTGTCAGTAAGGTTTACGGAGCTACACTGTGTCTCCCCGTCAGGAGGACCCGCGAGCCATGGAGGAGCAGATGAAGGAGCAGCAACTGCTGGAGCAGCAGAAGAGGGTGAGAGCAGAGACTGATCGTACAGAGAACCCAGCCTAACTCACAGACCTACTGCTCACAGCCCAGCCTAACTCACAGACCTACTGCTCACAGCCCAGCCTAACTCACAGACCTACTGCACACAGCCCAGCCTAACTCACAGCCCTACTGCACACAGCCCAGCCTAACTCACAGACCTACTGCTCACAGCCCAGCCTAACTCACAGACCTACTGCACACAGCCCAGCCTAACTCACAGACCTACTGCACACAGCCCAGCCTAACTCACAGACCTACTGCACACAACCCAGCCTAACTCAGACCTACTGCACACAACCCAGCCTAACTCACAGACCTACTGCACACAACCCAGCCTAACTCACAGACCTACTTCACACAGCCCAGCCTAACTCAGACCTACTGCACAGAGAGCTGTAACTTATAGGCCTGCTGCACAGAGAGCCTCGTCAAACTTAAGACTTGCTGTACAGAAAGCCGTGTCTTAACCCATAATAAAACGGTTAAACTCCTTGCTCTTCTGCTGTGGGGACACCGTTAATTGTTCCTGTTTTGTGGTGGTGCGTGTCAGGCGGCCGTGCTGCTGGAACACGAGCGGCAGCAGGAGCTGGTGAAGATGCAGCAGGCCGCGTCCGGACCCCGCACCACGGAAACCGTGCCACGCCCCCCGGGCCTGCCCATGACCCCCATCAGCAGCATGAGAGGTCAGTGATAACCCCGCCCCTTCCTGCACGATGTCATAATGCAGAGACACGCCCTCATCAGGCAGCTGTGTCCTGTGCCAGAACGTTGCATGTTTCAGTCCTAAGAGGGGCACTGTTGTTGGTCCCTTGAGCAGGGCACTGAACCTGTATTGCTTCAGACAGGCAATCTGTATTGCTCCAGATCTACAAGTAGATGGTATGTAAAAAAAAATGGCAATAAAGACAGCATAATTTAAGAGCGATGTTATGGAAACATTTGTAAAGTGTAACATTGACACAGCTGCAGCTATAAGGCAGTGGTAGCAGCTGCTTCCTGAGTTTGCTTCAGACAGCAGTGAGGTGTTGGGGTCCAGCTGCTTTCTGAGTTTGCTTCAGACCGCAGTGAGGTGTTGGGGTCCAGCCGCTTCCTGAGTTTGCTTCAGACAGCAGTGAGGTGTTGGGGTCCAGCCGCTTCCTGAGTTTGCTTCAGACAGCAGTGAGGTGTTGGGGTCCAGCTGCTTCCTGAGTTTGCTTCAGACAGCAGTGAGGTGTTGGGGTCCAGCTGCTTCCTGAGTTTGCTTCAGACAGCAGTGAGGTGTTGGCGTCGGGAGGTCAGGAGGTCGGCTGGTGTCGTGACAGATTTGTGTGTTTGAAGGCATGGCTTCCAGTGCACCCCCTCCGCCTGGGATCTCCATGGTGCCCCCTTCCAGCCACAGACAGAGGGTCCCCCCACCTCCAGGAGAGGACACGCGTGAGGTACGGTTACCCCAAAAGTTTTGGCGGTAAACAGGTACAGACCTGGCGTTGTTTTAAAATCAAAGATTCAGACCTTAATTAGACAAGACATGTAAGACAAAGTTAAGTCATGCCACATTTGTCACACAGTCACTTACCTTATTGGAGACAGGAACTTAAACACAATCCCAGGAAGCCCTGGTTTTCTCTCCGGCATGACTGAGGGCACCTGGGTGACAGTGAAGCATAGTGGTAAGCAGCAGGGCTCGAAACCGAAAGGTTGCTGGTTTAATACCCCACTGGGGCAGTGCTGTTGTACCCTTGGGCAAGGTACTTGCCCCACAATTGCCTCAATAAATATCCAGCTGTGTAAATCGATAATATAAAATAACCTTTGTAAGTCGCTCTGGTTAAGAGTGTCTGCTAAAGGCCAGTAATGTTATGTAACATGAGATCTTTGGTCCCTGATGCCACACCAGATGCCAGCCTGCGTAATGGTTCCTACTCTCACCCTCATGCTAAGCATTTCTCCACGCCCAGGTTTTCAGGAGAAATAGGTTTCCCCTGTCTGTCAGTACTGATGGGAACAACCGGACAGACGGGGGGATTCTGCGTCTTCTCCGTTTTACTCACTAGGTTACTGTTGCTTACTGTTGGCTAAAATGGCACCTGCACATCTCACGTTTGCTGATGGACACTGTATAACAGCATAGTGCTGCTTGCTCCTGTATCTGAGCCCCTCTGTCCCCTTACAGCTAAAGTGCAAGAGTGAGTCTTACTACCCCCTCATTGCGTCCGCAGAGAAAAACACAGGAAGGCCCTTACAACAGTGTTTTCTCTTTGAGTCAGCCAGGATCAACAGGAGAGACAGGATAGCGTCCCGAGAATGAGGGTGCTGGAAGGGTCATGTCTGCGTTTCTTTTCCAGGTGTGGCAGGGGGAGGAGGTGGGCATTGGCCCCAAGATCCCACAGGCCCTGGAGAAGATCCTTCAGCTGAAGGAAATCCGCCAGGAGCAGCTCAGCACTGCCCCCACAGGTAAGGAGGAACAACTACACAGAAGATGACATTCGTCAGAATGGGATCCCAGATGTGACTCAGAGCTGTTAATCTAATGCATCAAACTTTCTGTGGCCTACAGCCATGGATGTGACTTTTTTTAACTCTGTAAATTGCTTCCAGTAAAAATGTATATGTCCCAGCAAAGACAGAGAAACACAGAGTGAAATAGTCACACTTCAGTCAGTAAACACATTGATCAGGGAAGCGTCTTTTTACCAGAGAATTATTTGGTCTACCCCCAGGTGAGATATTGCCATTGCACCCTAGAGGAGGGCACTGAGTCCATTTGTTTAAATTGATATGTAAAATGTCGGCTTGTAAGTTGCTCTAGAGAAGGGCCTCCACTGAGTAAATATTAAAAATATTTGTGAATGTCGTGTGTCATTCAGAGGATGATGAGAGTTCTGAGAGGGAGATGAAGAGCTCAGCCACCGGCACCCTGTCAGAAACCGAGGAAGAGGATGTCGCAGTCTCCAAGAAAGATGTGAGTTCTTACACTACAGAAAGACATGAGTTCTTTCACTTTAGGAATTGTGAGTTCTTGAGGTTTTCAGAGAAAGATGTGAGTTCTTACACTACAGAAAGACATGAGTTCTTTCACTTTAGGAATTGTGAGTTCTCTTAGGTTTCTCTTAGGCTCTTAGGTTTTCAGAGAAAGATGTGAGGTCTTGTTTTTTCTGGGAGCTGTGGTTGTCAGGCTAGCAGGCTCAGGTTCACCTGAATAAACTGCTTTTCCTCACGCCATCTTCACTTACCTGTCAAACCACATCAGATTTCTGTCCCTGTCCCACCCTCTCATAGCTGGCAAAACTCTAATTTCTGCCATTACCGCTGAATCCAGAGGGATCTCTGAATTTTCTGGTTTCAGGTTTAAAAGTTTGATTGTATGCGTTTTGGTGGAGATTACAGAATCACACATTGTCAGGAGGCCAGAATGTGTTTATGTGAGATGCTGAGCTGTAAACTATTCTTAACCGCTGTGCCATTGCAGTTATGTATCAGAATATCCTTTTCTCCAGAAAAACCGCAAGCGAAGGAACCGGAAGAAGAAGAACAAGAAGAAGAGGGAGCAGGAGAAGAAGACACAGGAGGAGGAGCCCAGCAAGGAGGCGGACAGAGAGCCGGAGGTGCAGATCGAGTACATCACCGAGGAGCCCGAAATCTACGACCCCAACTTCATCTTCTTCAAAAGGATCTTCGAGGCCTTCAAGGTCTGACTCCGGTGTATAAACATACACTCACTCACACACACACACACACACACACACCCTCTGCAGTGGCAGATCTGTTCTGCTTCAGGGTGTCATAGTTGTAGGAATGGTTCACACGTGTGTGTGTGTGTGTGTGCATACGTACATTGTTAATCAGGATTTTTCTGCCACTGATGCAAAAGGAGAGGAAGCTGTTGCCGAGTGTGGCAGCTGGCTGGTTGGTGTAACTACAGCACTCGGCTGATGGTTATGGTGCAGTGGGTCTGTGGTTTTTGTGTGGGTCTGTGGTTTTTGTGTGGGTCTGTGGTTTTTGTGTGGGTCTGTGGCGTTTGTGTGGGTCTGTGGCTTTTGTGTGGGTCTCTGGCTTTTGTGTGGGTCTGTGGAACTGGGCAGCAGTGGGATGAGGTGGTAAGTAGAGTTCCGGAGGTATGAACCAACGGCGTGCCGCTGTGTGTGGTAATCCCGCCCCGCCCCGCCCCGCCCCGCCCCGCCCCGCCCCGCCCCGCGCGAGGGTGCATTAGGGGGTGTTCTTCCCCACATAAAGAGGAAGCTGTTGTCGTTTTTAGCTCACGGACGACGTGAAGAAGGAGAAGGAGAAGGAGCCGGAGAAGGCGGAGAAGCAGGAGACTGCCACTGTGAAGAAGAAGGGATTTGAGGAGGAGAAGAAAGACAGCGATGACAGTGATGAGGTGAGTGAGGAGGACCAGCCCTGTCTCTCTGAAGCCTCAGTCTGGAATAGCAGTGTCCTGTTTTCCGAAGCTGCTTCAGCACGGAGCCATCTGCCGCACGTGTAAACGTTTACCTGTCTGAGGCTGACCTTTGACCCCGCCTTTCAGGAAGCGAAGACGGACGCGCCCAAGATGTCGAAGAAGAAGCTGCGGAGGATGAACAGGCTGACCGTGGCCGAGCTGAAACAGGTGAGGCAGGTGCACTGCGTCTGTACACAGCCACGCCCCGCCGTTCAGTGTGTCAGTGTGTCAGACGCTGACAGATACAGCCTCTATAGCTAGAGTGTTATGGTATGAAGTTAATTATTGCATTGCGATTTGAACCCCAACTGCCATACTTGCTGCCACATCATGTTTAAGTGCAGGGAGTGTGTCATCTGTTATCGACATGCCAGTCAACCAGTGAGATTTTTTGTTTGTTATAAATATATGGCATTTTTACAATTTAATTGTCACTGAAAAACCAGTTGGGCATTGCAGAAGCAGAAAGGTTTCCTGAGATGCAGAGCTGGATGCTGGGAATTTCCTGAGAATTTCCGTTATTACGTCATTTTTACCAGCAGAAGCCCTTACTCAGGCCAGGTTACACGGCTCGCAAGTTACCCATTATCCAGTTACACAGCTGAGAAATTACAGAAGCAATTCAGTTTAGTCAGTTAGCACATGGGAATTAAACCTGTGACCCTCTGGCCACAACTCTAGCTGCTTAACCCAGTCCGCGTTGCCTGAGAGGGCCGCGTGTGCCACGCCCGCTCAGCGTGTGTCTCCTCCCCCAGCTGGTGGCGCGTCCGGACGTGGTGGAGATGCACGATGTGACAGCGCAGGAGCCCAAGCTGCTGGTGCACCTGAAGGCCACTCGCAACACGGTACCCGTGCCACGCCACTGGTGCTTCAAGAGGAAGTACCTGCAGGGCAAGAGGGGCATCGAGAAGCCGCCCTTCGAGCTGCCCGAGTTCATCAAGAGGACCGGCATCCAGGAGATGAGGGAGGCCCTGCAGGAGAAGGTGTGCCTCGCCCAGGGGGGGCAGGGGGGAGGGGGGCCTCACTGAGGAAGCGGGAGATGAGCAACACAGGGTGTGCGTGGACTGTTCAGATGCAGTGTGTCGCATTTTTCCACCTGAGAGGCGAACACAGAACTATCCCATGCAGCCAGAGCACAGACCTGCCCGTGCAGAAACGCCGTAATCAGTCAGAGCAGCTCAGCATGCGCCTGCATGGGCCGGAGAATGCAGGTGAAGCAAAGCCGCCACCTCCCCTGCATGCAGGAAGAGCCACAGGGTGATATCCCAACACGAGTGTTTCAGAAGGTAGTTTTGCTCCAGACTGCTGTTTTCTTTAGATGGTCTTACCTTACAGTACTAGTATTTACATTTACATTTACATTTACATTAGGGCGGCAGTGTAGCATAGTGGTTAAGGAGCAGGACTCGTAACCAAAAGGTTGCCGTTTCAATCCCCGCTGGGACACTGCTGCTGTACCCTTGGGCAAGGTACTTAGCCCACAGTTGCCTCAGTAAATATCCGGCTGTATAAATGGATAACATTGTAAAGAACTGTAACCTATGTAAGTCGCTTTGGATAAAAGCGTCTGCTAAATGAATAAATGTAAAAAAAAAATGTACTAGTATTTTTTCATGTTTCATGTTGTGAGCAGACAGACTTATCCAGGGTAACTTGAGCATCATAGACGTCCTGCTCAGGCCTCTTCCATTGCTGGGAGTTTAGAGTGGAGCAGGTGAGTTGCTTCCAGCAGGGGGCAGCAGTGCTGTACTGAGCCGCTGGTGTGTTTGAATCCGCAGGAGGACGCCAAGACGATGAAGACGAAGATGAGGGAGAAGGTTCGCCCAAAAATGGGCAAGATCGACATTGACTACCAGAAGCTGCACGACGCCTTTTTCAAGTGGCAGATGAAGCCAAAGCTGACCATCCATGGAGATCTGTACTATGAGGTACTGGGCTGAGGGGGGCGCTGTTCAGACTCAGCACTGCAGCACTTTGTCCTCAACCATGCGTTGCATTTTTTTTTAGTCCTCTTAGAGTATTTGAGGTTTAATTTCAATGGCTGCTAAACCTGTGATAGTGTCCAGTAAAACAAAAATGCATGGGTGCTGTTTATTTTTATAACTGTGAATTTACTGGCCTATAGTACTTTAGAGCCTCTTAGCCGTTAAACAGTGCGACTGCAGTTATCAGCTGGGTTAGTGCTCTGTCAGTGAATAAGGGAGGGCCCAAACCGTTAGCTGATAGGCAAGTGTTATTAAAGCTCAGCTGTGTCCCTACTGTCAAGCTGATATTACAGCTGTGAGTCTCTGCAGTAAAGCTGTGAGTCTCTGCAGTAAAGCTGTGAGTCTCAGCTGTAAAGCTGTGAGTCCCTGCTGTAAAGCTGAGAGTCCCTGCTGTAAAGCTGAGAGTCTCTGCAGTAAAGCTGTGAGTCTCTGCTGTAAAGCTGTGAGTCTCTGCTGTAAAGCTGGTATTAAAGCTGTGTCTGTGCTGTAAAGCTGAGAGTCTCTGCTGTAAAGCTGTGAGTCTCTGCTGTAAGCTGTGAATCTCTGCAGTAAAGCTGTGAGTCTCTGCAGTAAAGCTGTGAGACTCTGCTGTAAAGCTGTGAGACTCTGCTGTAAAGTTGAGTCTCTGCAGTAAAGCTGAGAGTCTCTGCAGTAAAGCTGAGAGTCTCTGCAGTAAAGCTGTGAGTCTCTGCAGTAAAGCTGTGAGTCTCTGCTGTAAAGCTGTGAGTCTCTGCTGTAAAGCTGTGAGACTCTGCTGTAAAGCTGGTATTAAAGCTGTGTCTGTGCTGTAAAGCTGTGAGTCTCTGCAGTAAAGCTGTGAGTCTCTGCTGTAAAGCTGGTATTAAAGCCTGGCTGTGTGTGTGTTTCAGGGGAAGGAGTTTGAGACCAGACTGAAGGAGAAGAAGCCAGGAGATCTCTCAGACGAGCTCCGCATCGCTCTGGGGATGCCTGTGGGCCCGGTGAGCCCCCTAACCCCCCCTCCCCAGCCCCGTTTCTGCACAGCTGATGTGGCTGTGTTGAGTGTGTGTGCAGTGGCGGCTGTGTTCAGTGTGGCTGTGTTGAGTGTGTGCGCAGTGGTGCCTGTGTTCAGTGTGGCTGTGTTGAGTGTGTGCGCAGTGGCAGCTGTGTTGATTGCCTGTCAGTCGTGTTGGACTGTTCTTCTCCAGCGTTGGCTCATGCCATGATGATGATGATGGTGATGATCTTCCTCTGCAGAACTCCAACAAAGTGCCCCCTCCCTGGCTGATTGCCATGCAGCGTTACGGCCCCCCTCCCTCCTACCCCAACCTGAAGATCCCAGGCCTCAACTCGCCCATCCCGGAGGTGAGCGCTACTGCCATCTTCTGTCTGAGTGCCGCATATGCGCACGTGCACATATACACACAAGCATGCACGCGCACATGCGCATACACACACACTCACACATATACATGCACACAGGTCTGAATGGCTGTCTTTCTGCTTAGCATTCATGTCTGCAGTGTTCTGTAAAGACAGTGTGTTGGACAAGCGTAACCCCCCTCCCCGGTCTCCCCCAGGGCTGCTCCTTCGGGTACCACGCTGGAGGGTGGGGAAAGCCCCCTGTGGATGAGATGGGGAAGCCCCTGTATGGCGATGTGTTCGGAACCAACGCGGGAGACTTCCAGGTAACCTCCTCCCTCCTGTATGCCAGCATTACGCATGCTTACATTTACCCTGACATTCATTCATCTGGCAGACGCTTTTATGCAAAGTGAGGCAGAGTACAACACAAGCAAAACCCATGTAGGGAGTCAATATTAGAAGCGCTGCATGACCAATCTTCAGTAGTTGGCCAGAAAGCTGAAAGCCAGCTAGTAGACACCTTTGACCTCTTCACTCATTGGCTGCCTGCACTGGAAACTCCAGCTGAGAAAATGAATGGAAAAGAAGCACTGAAAAAAACAGCAGCATGCAGCCAGCACTGAGCTGCCCGGGCCAATCACAGCACGCCCCGGTGTAACAGCTCCAGCACACTGTTTCATCACAGGAACCAGCACGACTGCGAACAGCTGTCAAGCGTGCGCTGTGTGTGGGAGGTGCCAGATTAATGCATATTCATATTTATACTGTACGCGCAAGTTAGGGACGAGAGAATAGTTGATCATTCATACATTCGGCCGTAAGGTCGCTTGAAATCAACAATTGATCAGCAGGGTCAGTATTATTGAAGGCTCGTTAATGAACTGAAAATGAAGAAAAACCCCATTTCACTTTTTTCACATCAGTACTCATAAAAGAGAGGCTAAGCAATCTGCATAAAATAGCTGATAATTTCAGAAAGTAATTGATGTTATGAATTTTCCTGGCTGAGAGCGTGCGTGTGTGGAGGTTTCTCGAGTCTGAGAGAGCCAGGCAAGGAGAAGTGGGGCCAAACCATTCATCCAATCAAATACACAGAAATTGTCTTTAGATTGAACATGTCCGCCTCTCCCCGTTTCTTCCCTCCACCAGGCGAAGACTGAGGAAGAGGAGGTTGACCGCACCCCGTGGGGTGAGCTGGAGCCCTCAGATGAAGAGTCCTCTGAGGAAGAGGAAGAGGAGGAGAGTGACGAAGACAAACCGGACGAGACCGGCTTCTTCACACCTGCCGACAGGTGTGTGTGATGCTCAGAGCATCTGCGAGCTGCGTTGGGTTAACGGCGCTGAGTTCGGGTTTCGGTAAAATCGGTAACACAGAGTGCTGTCACGCAGAGTGCTGTCACGCAGAGTGCTGTCACGCAGAGTGCTGTCACGCAGAGTGCTGTCACGCAGAGCGCGCTGTCACGCAGAGCGCGCTGTCACGCAGAGCGCGCTGTCACGCAGAGCGCGCTGTCACGCAGAGTGCTGTCACGCAGAGCGCGCTGTCACGCAGAGTGCTGTCACGCAGAGCGCGCTGTCACGCAGAGCGCGCTGTCACGCAGAGCGCGCTGTCACGCAGAGCGCGCTGTCACGCAGAGCGCGCTGTCACGCAGAGTGCTGTCACGCAGAGCGCGCTGTCACGCAGAGTGCTGTCACGCAGAGCGCGCTGTCACGCAGAGCGCGCTGTCACGCAGAGTGCTGTCACGCAGAGCGCGCTGTCACGGAGCGCGCTGTCACGCAGAGCGCTGTCACGCAGAGCGCTGTCACGCAGAGCGCTGTCACGCAGAGCGCTGTCACGCAGAGCGCGCTGTCACGCAGAGTGCTGTCACGCAGAGTGCTGTCACGCAGAGTGCTGTCACGCAGAGTGCTGTCACGCAGAGTGCTGTCACGCAGAGCGCGCTGTCACGCAGAGTGCTGTCACGCAGAGCGCTGTCACGCAGCGCGCTGTCACGCAGAGCGCGCTGTCACGCAGAGCGCGCTGTCACGCAGAGCGCGCTGTCACGCAGAGTGCTGTCACGCAGAGCGCTGTCACGCAGAGCGCGCTGTCACGCAGAGCGCGCTGTCACGCAGAGCGCGCTGTCACGCAGAGTGCTGTCACGCAGAGTGCGCTGTCACGCAGAGTGCTGTCACGCAGAGCGCGCTGTCACGCAGAGTGCTGTCACGCAGAGGCTGTTACACAGAGTGCTGCAGCACAGCCAGTTTAACACTGGCTAACTGATAGCATGCCTCAGTCAGCAGAGAGAAGGACAGGCAAAGCGCCGTCATGGGGCTCTTTCAGTTCCCGTATGAGGAACAGGAGAACCACCCTCTGCTGAGCGTTTTCAGGCAGTGTGTGTGTGTGTGTGTGTGTGTGTGTGTGTGTGTGTTTGTGTGGAGCCAGCATTAATATTAAAGATATAATCAATAATACAATTTAGTAATTTAATGTAATGTAATCATAGCTTGTCAGTGTGATGGGAAGGGCCTAAAGTCGTGTGTAGTGAAGCCCTGACTGACTCCTAACCCGTCTGTCTGTCTGGCATTCTCAGCGGCCTGATCACTCCTGGAGGCTTCTCGTCTGTTCCGGCCGGCATGGAAACACCAGAGCTCATCGAACTGAGGAAGAAGAAGATCGAGGAAGCCATGGACGGGTGAGAGAGATGGCGGCTCTTTAAAAAAGGCCAGGGATCCTGTGTGTGCGTGTGCTGGTTGCTCATTCAGACGTGAGCTGCCCCTCTC
The DNA here is from genome assembly GCF_013368585.1 of Megalops cyprinoides. Classification (NCBI taxonomy): domain Eukaryota; kingdom Metazoa; phylum Chordata; class Actinopteri; order Elopiformes; family Megalopidae; genus Megalops; species Megalops cyprinoides. Next base: position 53,484,658 of record NC_050585.1, read on the forward strand.
TGAGCGACCAGCACACACACCCGCACATTCAGACGTGATCTGCCCCTCTGTGTGTGTGTGTGTGTGTGTGTGTGTGTGTGTGTGTGTGTGTGTGTGTGTGTGTGTGCGCGCGTGTTGGTTGCTCATTCAGACATGATCTACCCCTCTGTGTGTGTGTGTGTGTGTGTGTGTGTGTGTGTATGTTCCCGTGTCCGTCCGTCTGTCTCACCTGTCTGTCTGTCCCTGTAGGAATGAGACACCTCAGCTCTTCACAGTTCTGCCAGAGAGGAGGACGGCCGCGGTGGGCGCGGCCATGATGGCGTCTACGCACATCTATGACGTGTCAGGGGTAAGAGCAGGAACCGGGCTGCGCTTCTGTATCCCTGCCACACGGTGGCGCTTTCCTCGCAGGGTTAGATGAATGAAAGCACAGCCATGTTCCGCGAATAAGGGAAGCATTGGTTAGTGTTACTGTGGAGTAGTGTTGTATGTTCACGTGAGGGAATGTGGCACAGTTCTGACTACAGAGATGTAAATGATATATGAAGTATTCAATGTTTTTGTAGTTTAGTTTACATAATACATGCAGTGGTGAGCATGATCAGCCTGCATCTGTTTCACGTAAACGAGAGTTATGAGTTGCATGTACTGTGGTGGACTGTACTCTCTGTTTACATGGCTGGGTGTTTCACTGAAGCTCGACAGGGTAAGCACCCCGACAGAAGCGCAAAGGGGAATAAAACCTGTGCCCTTCTGGTTATCAGTCCCCTCTTGTTTATCTGGGAGATACTCTGAGCACCAGCACGGTATGATGCATCAGCTGTAGGATGAGAGGAAGCGCCAGAGCGCAGGCTCTGAACAGGAAGCGTTGTCGTGCCGCTGTGACGAGCCGCCTGTGGTTGTGTGTCCCCAGGCGATGGCCGGGCGTAAGGCGGGCGGAGGCCAGGAGTCGCAGGGCGTGGAGGTGGCGCTGGCCCCCGAGGAGCTGGAGCTGGACCCCATGGCCATGACCCAGAAGTACGAGGAGCACGTGAGGGAGCAGCAGGCGCAGGTGGAGAAGGAGGACTTCAGCGACATGGTGGCCGAGCACGCCGCCAAGCAGAAGGTAACCGAGCCGCTGTCTGACCGGGCCCGCCGGAGGGCAGGGAGGGCAGGAGCACGGGTGCAAGCAGCTTCCTGCTGTTCCTTTACACGTTATGAGATAAGCGGGGAGTTTCTCACTCAGCATTATTAGCTGAGACAGCCTTTCCCGGAGTAACCGCTCTCTGGGCTGCCTGGTGTGTCTGTGTTGGCCTGTTCTTCCTGAGCTGCCAGGTCTGCTGTGTTAGCTGGTCTCTGTGGCCTGGCTCTGCCCACTGTACTTTGCCAAGCTGCTTCTTTAGTGCTCACTGTCGAGAGGCAGTCTGTCCCAGTGTTAGTGAAGGCTCTGAGCTTTGTCTTTCTCTCTCTCTCTGCCCTTCAGCAAAAGAAAAGGAAGGCCCAACCCCAAGACAACAGGGGCGGAGCCAAGAAGTACAAAGAGTTCAAGTTTTAGCCAATGAGCAGCGAGAGGGTGAGGGGGTATGCTCACCCTTTCCTTTACTGATGACCTACCAACCTTTTTTTGTTTTTTTAAATATGGAAAATGTCGTGAAAGGATCATTTTATAGAGCCATTCCACCTCTGTCTGTGTGACAGATGTATTCTGTGTGCTTAATGTTTTCCTCAGTTTTTTCTCATTTCTTGTAAATAAAAAAAGATGGTTGTAGAATTAATTTTGTTTGTTGTGGTACCTAAATACTCTTCAGGGGGACTTGTTGGGTGTTGTGCAAAATGAGCAGATCCGCTGAAACCGGTCAGCAGTCAGATGTGCTGTAAACCGGTGGTAAATGGGTTCGTTTTCTCCTCTGTGAGACTTGCTTGGTCTAACACTGAATAACTTTGTCTGTTCCCTGTCTGGCCGCAGGAGGGAAGCAGTGAGCTCTGAGAGTCGGTTTGGGCTCACGCCGGATGAAAATGTAACAGCTGTCAGGTTCCGTTTACTGCTTCGGGAAGTCAGTGTAAAAAAAGGAAGGAATTACGCGAAAACTCGAGTCTGTGGGTCATGAAGAACAAGTTAACGGCTTCCTCCAAAGCAGAAGAATATTTGCAGCGCTGTGTTGACAGAGAGCCGTGGAGAGATGTGATGACTGTCCTGCTCGTCTCGCTGTGGTTTAAGTCTGCTCTTACGTGCAGGGTGTTTGTGAAGAAAGGCCCTGTACCTGCTGCAGGTTGAGTTAGCATGGCTTTCACGACGATGGTGACGACAGGCCTGTCCTCCAGCACAGACACAGACACAGTGCCCCCTCCTGTCCACCTTCGGTAGTGTGTCTGTGAACACCGCACCTGTTACACGACCGCAGCACAGTCCTAACGAGGCAAGGACTATTGAGTAAGGAAGCAGCGCAGGTGAGATTTCAATCTTCCTGGCGTCAGGTTACTGTCTCATCGGGCCGTGACCGGGGGGGGGGGGGGGGGGGTGCTGTCGCCAGAAAATGAAGACGGAACAGAACTGTACTGCCAACATGTAACTGAACCGCCGCTGTTCCCAAGAGCTTTCATTTATTTACGACTTTTAACAATAGCGATTAATCTAACTGTGCGGCAGCCGGGTTTGATCCAGCCCTCTCCCGGGTGGAGACTCCGAGGCACTGTGCGGGGTTTAAAATTAGCTTTGTTCTGAAATAAATGATATTTTCTGAGCCCATGTCGGCTTGTTGTCATGGACACCGTTGTAACGTAAGAGTTTGTGTACAGACTCTCAAACGGCTCGTTACACTCTACAGTTCCATCAGCGATGCAAATTGGATTTTCGTGAAACGGGTCGACATAAATAGCCACTTTCAAATCTGCACAATGGAATGTGAATGGAGCTAGCCTGAAAGGACTTCTCTCCCAGGACGAGACGCGCGGATTGAGGACAGAAGGCAGAGTTTTTGTTGTGCCACGCATAGCAAATAAAGTATCAGCTTTGTTTTAATGTGAGGAGGATTTTTTTCAAGTGGGAAAAGTATTGCATGAGGAATGTGAAACCTCAAAGATGTGCCTTGCTCCTGGTTTAAACTGGGTATCTAACCCTGGTCCTGGAACAGACGCTCTGGCTCCTTTCTCTCTGAACTATTAAATGCACAAGTTGCATCAGTTATTGGGCTGGATGGATATAGTCACTCTGTTTCGATAGTAACAGAGAGCCTGAAAATCAGTCATTTTGTATACAGTGCTCTTAATGGTACAGTTCTCTCAGAGTGCTTCAAAAAGTCCTCTCATACTGACAGTTCATGAGATCCTACAGGAATTCTGTACTTGTAAGATGGTGTGTGAATGTTATATGAACCATTTGCACCTGAGCCAAAGGCTTGCTGGATGGTGCAATTTCATTAGCTGTTTCCTGTTTTGTAGGTGAAAATACCAGGTTACCTTTTTTGTCAATACATATTTATGAAAAATGGGGGCATTCCATACACTCAATACACATATTTCAACAGGACATTTTTTCTGGAGGCATGATCCATCCACACGATGTGGCTCGGAACAAGATAAATCCACAACCTGAGTGTCGAGTATGCATGTGAAGAATCAGCACTTAACATTCAGGTCTGAAGGAAATACGGCTTCAAAGGTAATCACTCTGACTCAGGTCTGGTGCTGTAGGCAATGGACATTAATATCAAATGGCAGTTTGCTGTATTAAGCTAGATTTACATCCAGCTGGTTTTAGGATCAAATCCCACATCGGGAACAGCTGTTGCATGTTTGAGTAAGTTTCGACAGCTGAATTGCTACAGTAAATTGATAAGGCTACAGACTGAGAACATGTACAGGAGATGCAAGCCCTGCAAGCTGCTGAAGCTCTTCAGTTAGCGCGAGCATACAACAGCTTTGTCCCCATCTGGGAATGGAACCCACAGCCTTCCAGTTAGGAGCCAGTCCTTTCAGCGTTACTCAGAGTTACATAACCGACGGGCCGTTTAAACAAGCGAGCCATCTGGGCCCAAAATCAAAGGACGGCATTTAAATAAACTCATGTTTATTTAAATGTCTCACCTTTGAGGCAGGCATGTACTGCTCCCATTCCGTAATACCGATTACACACTTTAGATAGCACCCAGAGCCACGCTTGCAGTGCATTAAAGCACCTGGTCCTAATGAGCACGAATCGCGGTGTATTGTCGGATGCTTTGCCAGATGGAGCGCCTTGCCGGGCTGAAACTGGCCCTTGAGCTTTCTGTCAGAGAATTCTGCGCTCCTAGCCACGGCTGTACTCAGCGGAAATTGAAAGCCAGTGGCTGAACATTGATACCTCTGATAGCTCCTTACTTCACAGCTTCAGGTGTATTACCTGCGACTTTGGCTATCGACCTTCCCTTTGGCTGTAAAGGTAGACTCCTGTTGTGCCGCGGAAATGGACGGCATTAGGATATGACACGTGCCAATGCAGGACCCGGTGACGCAGCGCTGTGCTATAAGTGGTCATAACCTAAGCCTGATAAGGGTAATCTCTTTAGGAATGACATGCAGAATGGCGCTAGCCGCCTTAATGCAAGCACAGCTGTGTGACTCGTGCGTTTATCATATGGCACCGTTATTGGTGCTCGGTTTATAGGAAGAGACGAAATGTGCGCCAATTCATTCCACGTTACATTTGAAGGCACCTGGACATTACACCGTGAGCTGCACGTTACAATTCACGGGACAGGGGTAATAATGGGAACATTGTAAAAATGTGTGAACATTGCAATATTCAGTCGCACATATCATTAACTTGCCCCGGAGTGTGTGATTTTTACACAGGAAAAAAAAGTGAAGCATCAATTAAACTAAGTGGTCAGACGTTTATCGCTACCGCCATCAGTATGCATTGTTCACACTCCTGCGCTGCCTGGCTGACATTTTTCTGCAGCAACTTGCCTTTGAGCGGAGTTTAATTTGTCGATATGAAGCCCCAACCCAAAGAGATTTACAGACACAGCCCCCATCGCTAAAACACACTTAACCTTTTGATATTTTATTTTATATTATTTGTTATGCTGGTGTCTGTCTCGAAACACTATTTTTAAGACTAAAGCCTTGTGTCCCATTTAACTCTTGAATTATGGATGTGTTTTGTCAGTGCGTCAAAATGGATCACTTCCCGGACACTGTGTGCCTTGTGGTACGTGCGTTTAACCAGTGTTTTCGGTAAATGCAGAATAAATATATCACAAGCACAGTGACTGGCAGGCGTCCAGCCAGAATGATTTAAGTATTCCGTAACAGCGAGGCTCCCGGGTGAAATGCCTCGTTCTCCCGGGGCCCTGGCTCCCTTTTTTTGCACAGTCGCTTCTGTGTAGCAGAGATAAACGGCGCGGGCGTGGGTGGCGGAGTCAGAAGAGTTCAAACCCGCTGGAGTCATCTGATAACCGCGGCCCCAATGTCAGAATATGAGCATCATCGCTCGAATTTTATGCGCACCACGTAGCATGAGCTGCGAGTCCGCCGTGTGGTATCTCTCCCCCTGTTAGACTGTTGGAATAATGTTACTCGCCGGTCAAAGTGATCTGCATGGGTTAGACACATACTTGCGTATTCAGTTGGATTCTGGATTAATTATTGCAACTGCCTGACGTGCATTTTTGGGAAGTTACACCGTAACACAATTCCCTGAATAGATCGTACATTCTGGGTAGGCCTACAGATGGGGACACTATAGACTACCTTTAACACATAGGGAAGTCGACCATCTCACAATGCAGTCACGGCTATTGTGAGAGCTTAAGATGTAGCGCCTGCATTTACACTATATCTACTAAGGGTTTACTTTACAGTTACGATATAATTAACTCTACAACAAATTTGTTTTGCGCACGTATGCAAGCGACAGGTTGATATTACCGGCCCAATACATAAAGACAGCGACTTAGCCTCACGATCCCATTGCGTATTATTACATGAGTGATTTTTGAAGTGACACTGCTGTAGAAATGGTGTGTGATGTCAGTGACTGTCATCTTAAAGACTGTCAGAAATAAGCTAAGTGTCGATGCCACCCCGCAGCAACCGGCGTAAGGTCGCGTGACGCAATTATAACTTTGGAATTTTGGAGCATATGCTGCCTAAAATGCTGATATAAATACTTTGACTATAAATTAATTTTAGTGAACTTAACAAGTGTACTTATATTCACCCCCACTTCACTGCAGCAATACATAGGCCTACAGTATTAGGAGCAGTTCATTCTTTTTAATACTCATACGCAAATCATACTATGCACTAGTTATTCAGTTGAATAACCTCTAAGTAAACCGGTTTTCATTTAGGCAATGGTAACCGATACTTGCGTGACACCACGCCTTTTTAGATCATCAGGTTTTCGGATTCCACCAACAGTAAATTTCCCTGCACAAAGATTCCAATGGTCTCCCTGCATGTGTTTGTAATGAGTTTCAGTGCACGACGGCTATTCACCTAATCCCCATTCTGCACCTCTCTTTCTCGTCACCAGATCAATTTTTTTTCCTGTGACACCCTCCCCTACCCCCCCCCCCTCCCCCCCACCATCACCCCACGCACACACACACACACCTGCACCTGCCCCACCCCTCCCTCTCCCTCTCTGTCTCCCGCTACCTCTCTCCTCCTCTGAAGACAGAGGAATAACGATGCGTACGTCTTTAATAAGAGGCGTAGCTTCTCGATTGTGTTACTCCGGGGAGAAATTTCCGCTTCCTGCCTAATGTTCAAGTTGGGGGAAAAAAGCAAAAGAGGCAGGCATTACAGTGGCTAGTTAGCTAGCTGCATACATTATAGCGGAGCGGTCGCGCACAGCACCCACTGTTCGTGCTGTAAACAAGACCCACGAAGGAGGGAGATACTGAAGCTAGATAGTTTTTATTCTTCTTCTTTTCCCTGGAAGCATTGGATGAACACATAGAGAGAAAAGAGCAATTTTGCAGGAGGAGTGAAGCGGAGAGGGAAAATAATTACTCCTGCTGTGAAAGACCCCGCCAGCAAACCTCCAGTATGTCGGAGAGAGGTGGGCTCCCGCGGGCTGGAGGTGCTCCGTCTCCGCACATGCAGCCCTCCAAACCGGTCACGATTGCGTCGAATCGCCCGGTGCAGATGAACCTGTATGCGACGTGGGAGGTGGACCGCTCTTCGCCAAGCTGCGTGCCCAGGTAAGGAACCCCTGAAATAACGATCTTTTTTGCCATGAAAACATTGTCGGCTGTTACATTTTTGAGCTTTTAAATTCCTACTCGTTTCGTTTAAATTAATGAACTCGCTGGCAATTAAAACACTGTGGTGGAATCGTTTTTGTGCGCTGGTGAATGGAAATAGGATGTAAAAAGGATGCAACTGTTTTCTGAAACCTCTTTTACGGAACTGTGCAACCAGAACAAAATGCATAAAGTTCTGCAGAAAGCAACGACAGTAAACAGTAAACTAATTCCATCTGATCGCTGGAAGAATCGTAGCTACCGAGACAGCAAGCGCGCCGTTTGGCGCTGCGCGTCTGAGCGTCAGCTGGAAGAGGTACGCAGCCGTCTCTGCAGCTCAGGGTGGGAGCGATCCATGCTGTTGCGATCGTCTCGCTCTTCACTACTGCCCTGTCGTACCGCTTTCAGGACCGACGCCAGCAAATGCGCGGCTCCTGAAAGCTGGAGCGTGTTTGGTGTATTGATGCGCGTAAATTATGATTTCAGAATTAGCAAGGAGGTTTATAGCTACCTCCTTGTAATTAGCGGCGCGCAGCGTTGGCCGACAATCCTTACAGAAACACCTTTTTTGTTAATGCGTCCAGTTCATACAGCTGTAGATGTCAACATTAGAAACTTAACGTTTTAGGTTCACTTTTTTCCACAATACGTGATTAGCGTTAGCGGAGCCCTCACGAGCGCCCGCTTATGTCTGTAGTATTTCAGTGTGGCTGCGAAATATTTTTACAGATATGGGCTTCCACCCTAATACTCATCAATTTAAAAAATGTATGCAAGTTCCAGATTGTAGGCTACAATGTAACGCTTTGCGTTACTGTGATGTACCTATAGCCGAGAAGCGTGCAGTCAGTTCAGGTGTTGTAAGCTTAAACCTGTGCTGCAAGAAATTAATTCGGGTTTTGATTTGTCAGTGACCGGCGTCTTATTGGCTTAACTTCTCCATGCTGAACCGACCAGCTAGAGCGGTGACTGAGCTGTCTCATGCTATCTGCCAGCAGGCGAAGCAGAAGCGGCGGAGGAGCAGAGATGACCCTGCTCGCTTCTGTAACATCCTGCTTATTTAAAATCTCCTCTTGTCGCTCAAGGAAAGGAAGGGGGTGTTTGCACTGTAGGAATCTTTTGTTGATGCAACTGCAACATTATAGAAATTGGAACACTAAAGACAATTATGGAAAAAAAAAAAGTAAAAAAAGATGAAGCTTGTGATATGGACATAACATGGCTGAGGTCATACTTCAGATCTGAATTAAGTTACTGATAAATAAGAGACTTCTGGTTTTGTGGCTATAGATGGGCTGGATTTGTCAGTTGGAGTGGTTTATATTGGGCCTAATGCCGACACCCACACACTGTAAGAGGTGCTGAAAAACCACCTCTGTATTTGCTATCGTAAGTGAGGGATTGTGAAAACTCAGCGTCTGCTAAACTGGGTCTTCATCTATATAGGATTTAGCGAAACATATGGTCTTATACAGCATTTTTAGGAATAAACCTTATTGGTGACCAAATTTATATGGTTTAGTTAACATACCCCATGTTCTCAGATTAGTGGAATTGGGGAAATTTTACATGCATACAGAGATCTTAACCTTCATCTACATTTACATTTCATTCCATTTTTATGTCCTTTTTTATTACTCTTTTCGCTCTTATGAGCAGTGAGTGACACAGATTGTGTATATATGGCATTTGTCACTGGGCTTTTAATCTTGGCCCCTTTCAAGTTTTCAATTAGATGTTCTCTTGGAGAAGCAGAGGGAACTGTTGTTTTTGCTGAAAATGTGTGTGAGAACAAATCGTTTGTGTTTAATTAGCCATAGCTTCCCACCGTGAGGTGAAATGTGAACCAGTAATGTTTTTACCCACAATTCTTTAGGTAGATTTTTTGTCGCATTGTGCAGTTTTATAAGAGGTCACAGACACTCTATTTACTTAACAGATATAACTGACATTTCTGTCTCTGCCATCCCTGAAGCACTTTTGCTGTGTCTTTTTTACGGACAGGTAAGAAACAGCACTCCCAAGGCCAGCACAGAGTCCCTTACTGCCATCAGCAGCTCTTAGAGACAGCATGAGAGGAAGTGTGAGCTGGCAGGCTTGTTCAGTGATCCCTGATGCTTCTCTGTAGGGCTTTGCTCGGTCTAAAAGTACCTGCAGTGCATTTTAGGAGGCTGATCTTCCTCGTGGCGATGCGTTTCCAGCTGTCAGCCATTTTCCTTTACGGGAGAAAGCTCAGCTATGTGGCAGTACAGCCACACCTTTGAAACAGAGAGCAGCACGCTGAAAGTTAAAGAGAATTGAATAAGTTTAATGAACAGCTTCACTGCTGACCTGCGTGTGACCCACGGGAACAGAGTCTCTCGTGAAACAGAAAAAGCCGGCTTTAAGAGGCCTCACAAGAAGCATGCCCCCGGATTTAAGACCAGAGCACTGATCCCAGGTCAGAGACTAAGTGGGTCTCTCCTCGTATCCCAAATTGCTGCTTTGCCTTTGAGCAAGTGCCCTTTTTGTTGTGATAAAAAACATAGCTGTACGATAATTACAGTGAAGAGCCATCTATTGTGTGGGCAACACAGGAGCACTAGAGAGAGGGAGAGAGAGGTAGGGACAGAGAAAGAGGGAGGGAGGGAGAGAGGGAGAGAGAGACAGAGAGGGAGAAGCGGGTGAACACAGGCAGATGCTGTGATGGTTGTACTGCGCTGTGTCAGACAGCTCTGCTGGGGGGGGGTTGTGGGGGAGACCCTGCTGCCAGAGAGGATTGTGGGTACATGCTGCCCTGGGGAGACTCTGACTGGCAGCAGACTGCCAGCACAGAAGGGGGCGTCAGGACGGATATTGAGGGCCACCTCAAAAAGGCAAGCGCTGGCTGCGGGGGGCGGGTGGGGGGGGGATTCGGTCACGGTGACATCACTCGCTGAAAGCCTGGGATCCGCCCCCGTGAGGATAATTATAAAACTCACATCATGAGCAAATGGAAATGTGCAACTTTAATATTATTTTAGCACTCTGTGTGAAAAAGTGAGGCTTTCAGTCCTCCTTTTGAGAGAGTGAGGAGGTTCGTCTTTCTCCCTGCTATTCCTGTGCAGGGCCACAGACAGACAGCAGTGTGTGGAGTTTACGGTGGATACAGCTGCCACCAGCCGTGCCAGTCCTGACCACTGTCACTTGTGAATGAGTTAACCAATCAACAGGTGCAGTCCTGGGAGGGGGAGGAGGCAGTGACCGCAAGACCAATCTGATTCGATCCCTCGTTGGCGACATTTTCACACCAGCCCCCTGGGGACTCATCATCAATCTCTCATGTATTGTCATTAAATACATTAAATATTTAATGAAAGTACATTAAATACATTTTCATTATTATTAAGTTATGAAAAAGGGAACACAAGCAGGAGAGGATGACTGAAACTGGGCACAAAGTAGATTTCTTTCTCTAATTTGGCACCGAAATTATGTGACATAAGGTGCGTGTACACACCTCAGAAACTCAGAGGAACCCGATGGTAACCCTCCACCACACTGGCTAAATTGAGTTGCGCTTGCCATACATATAGGTCCTTTCCAGGCAAACAGTCCCGGGAGCACAGATATACCACAGATAACCATTGTGGTAGTAAGAAGCACTGTTCTTCATGAGGGAAATGAACACAAAAAACCTACCAGGACTGGTGTGCTCTCGATCTCTGTGTGCGTCTGATTGGCACTTTCGGGCCGGCTGTGCAAAACAACTTCTCACCTCGTACTCTTAATTACCCACGGAGCAGTGTTGTACACGGTGCTGCGTCAGTGTGTTCAAATGAGAGCGGACACCGCGTCGAGAGCGGACACCGCGTCGAGAGCGGACACCGCGTCGTGAGGGGACACCGCGTCGTGAGGGGACACCGCGTCGAGAGCGGACACCGCGTCGTGAGGGGACACCGCGTCGTGAGGGGACACCGCGTCGTGAGGGGACACCGCGTCGTGAGGGGACACCGCATTGTGAGGGGACACCGCGTTGTGAGGGGACACCGCGTCGTGAGGGGACACCGCGTCGTGAGGGGACACCGCGTCGTGAGGGGACACCGCGTCTTAGATGACAGCAAACCTTGCGTTGAGTTTGTGTGCTCGGTACAGAATGGTTGGAGTTAAGGGCTGTGGGAGAGTGGCCGCGTTAATGCCAGCCCTGGTTTGAGGCGCTCACTCTCTCCCTGCCGAGCGCAGTGAGTCAGACTCTCTGAGAGAGTTTTGCTGGGGGCCGGGGGGGGGGTGTGATTCACCGTTCGGAGGTGTCCTGTGAACAGAAAGCATCTGCTGCTGGAACGTTCCGGTTAAACAGCGAGCCGCAGCACAGCGCTGTCCGCAGAACGCTGTTCTTTCCACTCCACGTGTTTTTATCCCTCACATCGTGGGAGCGGAGCGCTGACCTCATCCTTCATGAGATCAGTCAGCGCGGTCTCGTACGAGCCCCAGCTGCGGGGCGTCCTCACTGGTGCGGGGTCTGAGGGGTCAGGGGTCCAGCCGCCAGCCTGCCCCAGCCGCATGGCTCGTCCTGCTCTGGTCATTCTCCTGGCAGATGCTCTTTCCCAGGGCGGTGAGCAGAGTGTGCTGTCCATCCCAGGGAGGAAAGACCCTGTCCTGCCAGCAGGGAGCTGGTTTGCAACGCTCCTCTCACGGCCTGACTCTCAGAGACAGACAGAAACCTGCCTCCACACGGTATCACAGTGTCTCAGACGAGCCTGATCACAGTGCCTCTGCTCTGTGTGACGGCTGTGTGCTGGAATCGGCGTTAGAGTGCTGGATGTGATGGAGTGAAGTGGTGAAGGGATGAAGGAGTGGGGAGTGATAGAGTGATTGAGAGGGACAGCAGGCAACAGAGTGAGCTGGTGCCTGGTGAGTTCTGAGCCCAGTACTGCAGTGTGTATCGTTACACTGGGGTGATAGGCTGTATCCTCACAGTCAGATTTAAACAGGCTTTTTGTTAACATTTTTATTAGCCTTGTTAAATTTTTATCAGCATATATTAACATTTGATTATAACTGAAGTGTATTTCTTCCTCTCCTTCTCTTCTCCGTCTTGTTCTTCTCTTTTAGGTAAGGTAATCTCTTTAAAATGGTCAGGATCTTGTAGATGGCTTGAGCCATTGGCACATTCTCAAAAATGAGTGTTATATAACAGTAACTTTATTTTTTTGGAATTTGGATAAAAATATCCCCTGTGTGTAATTCAGATGAACACACTCTAATTCTGAATATGTCTGCTGTAATTAATATTGATTAGAGCTATACACACACACACAGTTAATCATTGCAGCTGAGATGACTCACTCTGCCTCCCTATTTGTATAAAACCCCTTTCCCACTGTAGAGCTGGAACCAGGCTGGCTCATTATACCCCTTTCCCACTGTAGAGCTGGAACCAGGCTGGCTCATTATACCCCTTTCCCACTGTAGAGCTGGAACCAGGCTGGCTCATTATACCCCTTTCCCCCTGTAGAGGTGGAACCAGGCTGGCTCATTATACCCCTTTCCCCCTGTAGAGCTGGAACCAGGCTGGCTCATTATACCCCTTTCCCACTGTAGAGCTGGAACCAGGCTGGCTCATTATACCCCTTTCCCACTGTAGAGCTGGAACCAGGCTGGCTCATTATACCTCTTTCCCACTGTAGAGCTGGAACCAGGCTGGCTCATTATACCCCTTTCCTACTGTAGAGCTGGAACCAGGCTGGCTCATTATACCCCTTTCCCACTGTAGAGCTGGAACCAGGCTGGCTCATTATACCCCTTTCCTACTGTAGAGCTGGAACCAGGCTGGCGGCATGAGGCATCATAGAAGCGACCTGTTCTTTAGCAAACCTGTGTCTGCAGATGGCAACCAAAGGCAAACTCCATGGGCAGATCTGGATGGTCCTTTGGGTTGATTGCAGAGTTGATTTTACCGGGGCTGTGCACAGTCCCACTCAGTTCACCACGCCGCGTTGGAGGGAGGTGAGGCCAGCCGGGTTCTGGTTCCAGGCCGGGTTCTGGTTCCGGCCCAGCTCTCTGGGACTGTGCAGTGAAGCGAAGGCCCTGTGAGTGGGTTAGATGCGCTTTCTGAGAGAAGCTGACGGCACATATGCTTTAATGAGCAGCAGAGGCAGGACCTTCTTTCACAGAGAGCCACACTGATCCCTGCCACACTGATCCCTGCCACTGATCCCCGCCACTGATCCCCGCCACTGATCCCCGCCACTGATCCCTGCCACACTGATCCCTGCCGCTGATCCCTGCCGCTGATCCCTGCCACACTGATCCCTGCCGCTGATCCCTGCCGCTGATCCCTGCCGCTGATCCCTGCCACACTGATCCCTGCCGCTGATCCCCACCACATTAATCCCTGCTACTGATCCCCGCCACACTGATCCCCGCCACACTGATCCCCGCCACACTGATCCCTGCCACTGATCCCCGCCACACTGATCCCTGCCACTGATCCCCACCACATTAATCCCTGCTACTGATCCCCGCCACACTGATCCCCGCAACACTGATCCCTGCCACTGATCCCCACCACATTAATCCCTGCTACTGATCTCCGCCACACTGATCCCTGCCACACTGATCTGTGCCACTGATCCCTGCCACTGATCTGGGCTGTGAGGAGCCCACTGCCTGGGTGAGGTGTCTCTCTCTGCGGAGGAAAGTCACTGTGGGGAGGATTCGAGTTTTTCATTCGCGTAGTGGATACCCTCATTTTGATGGCCTCTGTGCCATGGTGTCGCGGGGCCCTGGGGAAGTCACCAGCCAGCCGACCCTCTGCGGCTCGGAGACGGCAGAACAGTGCCCACCGTCACACGGCATGCGCCAAGCCGGAAACATGCCGGCTCTAATTACATCACGCCGAGGAGACAGCGCTCAGATCTGATCAGAAAAGGCCCGTTTCAGCTCAGCAGAGCAATGGCAGCAGTCAGAGGAGAGGAGAGAGCGGACAGAGTGAAAGAGCTGCGGGTCGTATTCTCCGCTGAGCGGACGGTCTGGCGGTCTGAAGCAGTGCAGCCGACAGGCACACAGTGCCCATGTATACGGCTGGGTTTATTAAAGAAGCTTTCTGAAGGATGCAGCAGGACGGTTCCACTCAAGATGTGAACCTGCAGCCCCTGGTAATGTGGGAGGTTCCCTAAGCGCTGTGCCACAGTGCTGCCCAGGAGCAGCGTGCAGGGAGAAGGTGGAAATCCAGGGCACGTCATCTGTGCTTTTTCAGTGTGTCGAATTGCACCGTCGTGCTTACATTGCGCCTCCATACAGATCCTGACTGTGTGAGCCAGATTAGCTGTCTCCTGCATTCCTGTGGGGCAGATGCTAAAATTCAGCGAGACGCAGAACCAGCTGTAGTTCAGGTTTAACTCTGAATGTCAATCTCCTGAATTCTACTCACCAGGGGTGAATATTTGCACGTCTGTGTGCACAGTTAGAGTAATGCAGACATGAGGACTTTCAGTTCCAAGACAGGGCTGAAAAACTAAAGGCCGCTCTTCTGTAGACTGAGATTCCAGCCTTAATTCAGCCTGCAGTTTTTCCCCACAGAAACGGCTGGATTTGCGTGGCCAAACGCTCCCAGGCGAACCTGACTCGGCTTAGAGACCTTTGCCATGAAAGTCAGCTGCCCTGGAAACCTGGCCGTGATTGAGTGAGCAAGCGGGCGGGCGAGCGAGTGAGCAAGGACTTAATTTGATTGGTGGCTACACTGCCAGGACGTAATTTGATTGGTGGCTCTGGTTTCTGCAGTGTGCCTATTGTACTGTGACAGCTGGCTTTGAAGCTAGTGAGGGCCAGAGAGCTCCGGACGGGGCAGAGAACCCCCCTCATCTGATAATTACCCTGGACCTGTTTTTGATAGGCTTGCATAATTAACAAGCATGTCAGTTTACGTAAGGATTAGCCATTAGCGGCTGATCCTTTTGACTTGATTGCATTTGTGGATAGCATTACCTGTGGGCAGTTCACGTGAAACCATTTTAGCTGTAATGAAGAAATTTAAACCAATCTCAGCTCTCTTTTTTTATGATCAAAGCTGTTTATCGTAACCCAATGTCTGTGTTACAGTTAGCAGTTTTAGGAGTGCAAGGGTACCGTGATGCCCCAGGATTAGAGATTCAGAAGGAAACATGGTGAGGCGTGATTTTAGTAAGGATCAGGGTGAATTTGTTAAAAGGTCATGAGTAGCTCAGGGACATTATAACGGGAAAGGCATGTTTCTGCCTGTGCTGTGTACTGGGCAGAGGTACGGAGGCGCTGAAGCCTGTGAGAAGCAGCAGTGGCTCCGGTCTGATGGTGGTTTGGCCTGTCTCTGGAGGCCATCACTGACTCCTCAGAATGAATCACCATGTCACTAAATGCACATCAGTCTGTGACATTGTTCTCATCGGAGACTCGGTGCGCATTGCTGCACATTAAATAAGTACATTTATGAATCTTCATATCAAACTGTCTCTGGGTGCAGCTGCCAAAATAAATCCATACAATAACAAAATAAAATTCCTACAGCTCCACTCTGCCTGGAGATGCGTGCCGTTGCAGCAAAGCATGCTGGGTGAGCTCAGTCAGTGGTTGCAGGGGGTGAAAACGCCACGACAGACGAGATGCAGGATCACGAGAGCAGAGGGCCTGCCCGCTGTGGGGCACACGCTGGAGTTCTCACCTGGGCCGTTACCTGCTCGTTACCTGCTCGTTACCTGCCCGTTACCTGCAGGCCCCTGTGCTCCCAGCACCCACCCAGCATGTCACACCTCACCTGGATCTGATGTCACTTCTTAGCCTGTCTGGGTCGGGCAGTTCCAGCAGCAGCAGTAATGTGTGGCTGTACAAGTTTGTGTGTGTGTGTGTTGTGTATTTGAGTGCATCCTACATCCCATTCTTGCACATTAATGTGTGAGTGGGTACAAGTGGGTAAGTGTTGGCTTAAGATCTATAAAAAAATCCTCATTAAGCAAGTTTTCTGGATGTGTGTGTGTGTGTGTGTCGGCACACGCACGTGTGTGTATGAGTGTGTGCGTGCGTGCGTGCGTGTGCCTGTGTGTGTATGTGTATGTGTATGCGTGTGTGTGTGTGTGTGTGTGTGTGTGTGTGTGTGTGTGTGTGTGTGTGTGTGTGTGTGTGTGTATGTGTGTGTGTGTGTTGTGTATTTGAGTGCATCCTGCATCCCATTCTTGCACATTAATGTGTGAGTGGGTACATTTGGCTTAAGATCTATAAAAATATCCTCATTAAGCAAGTTTTCTGGATGTGTGTGTGTGTCGGCACACGCACGTGTGTGTATGAGTGTGTGCGTGCGTGCGTGCGTGTGCCTGTGTGTCTGTTTCTGTGTGTGCATGTGTGTGTGTGTGTGTGTGTGTGTGTGTGCGTGTATATGTGTGTGTGTGTGCGTGTATATGTGTGTGTGTGTGTGTGTGTGTGCGTGCGTGTGTGTGTGTGTGTGTGTGTGTGTGTGTGTGTGTGTGTGTGTGTGTGTGTGCGCGTGTGTGTGTGTGTGTGTGTGTGTGTGTGTGTGTGAGCTGGGCTCATCAGAAGCCCATCTCGCTGTGAGACAGATTGAGGGACTGCAGGGTGGAGCAGAGAGAGCAGAGAGGCTCTCTGTGTGCCCCCCGGAGTCCCCTCTCTGTCTGCTTTTGCACTCCAGAGTGAAATACTGCCCCCTATAGGCCCGAGATCACCACCTCTTGCAGCAGGCTGGTTTCCCTGGGAGTCTCCCACTCGAACCCTGGGGCTAAGCCCAGCCCCCCTCAGCGTCAGCTGTCAGACAGAAGAGAGAGAGACCAGCAATTACCCTTTCATCCCAAACCATTAATACAACAGCCCATTGTCTGAGACCTGGATGGCCACCGCTGCTGCTAAAAACGGGCCTCATAAATATTTAAAACCCCACTTAAGCCTCTCGTGTTTATTTCTGATAAACTGTTGAAAACTGATAACACACTGCATTTGTTATTCCTGGCTGTTGTTTTATCGTATTTTTTGTTTCTCTGTAATTGTCGGCCTGTTGATTTCCTCTCTCTGTGAGTCTTTATCAGCGATGGAGAAGGTAAACAGTCTGCCAAAGATTTAACTCCTGAGCTGCCATGTGCTTACTGGTGCTGAGCTGCTGAGCTCAGACGGCCCAGTTTAAGATGCGCAGCGTGGTCTCGGATCTGATAAATGCCAGACGGTGCATAAATGGGCAACGCAAACTGCATAATAATTTGTCTTGCTATTTATGCCGTAACTTAATGTTTGATATGTTGGTTGGAAAAACCTGTCAGATTACTGTTGATTCTGTAATGGTGCATAATGTTTGGTTAATATGTTTAGTTAAAAATGAAAAACTGCATGAGAAATCCAGTGATATAGTGATATTTAAACATTTTGCTGTTTAAAGTATTACATGTGTGCTTAATGAATGGCAATATAAATCGAGAGAGAGGAGGAGCTCACTGCTCTTGGTAAAGGTCGTCGAGCACACAGCAGATACAGTCTGTACCACCTACAGCAGGCTGAGCCTCAGAGTGTGAGGGCTGGTGAGGAAGCCGAGTGCCATGCCGGGCCGTTGGGGTCCGTCACCAGGGCCGGCTCTGCTCTGTGGCCAGTTGTGCATGACTTTTGATGGAACACGTTTTGTCCTGATTGTTACGCCCCCAAAGTCTTTACATTTCCAGGTCAAAGGTCAAGGTCATAGCCTGGAGGTTGTGTCCATTTCCTGTCTCTTGAGAGTGGATTTAACAGGCGCATAATGTGCAGACTCTGCTGCTGATTCCCCGGGACTCTGGGGATCCTCAAATTAAAGCATCAAACATCAACTTCACGAAAGTTTCTGGCGTTTTTTATCTCAATTTTCTTCACAAACAAAAGGTGAAACTAACAGCCCATTCAGTGTGTCTGCGGTCAGCAAGTAGGTAGTGTTTACGGGAGAGAAATCTTTTACTCCTGCCAGGGAATGCCCACTTATGTTGGAGTGGACTTGTTTAGGATTTAACTCTTCTGGACTAGTGAATATTACTGTCTCCATTAGTGAATATTGATGATTTGGATGTGCAGGGTCTGCTTTTAAAAGCAGGCAGTGATTCCCTCTCTCCTAAGGCTGCTCTCCTAGCTAATAGCAGTGAGCCTGGATCCCGGCCAGAATCTCTCCAGTTTCTCAGTTTCGCTCTGGATGTTGAGACTCAGCGTCGACTCTGCAGTGTGTAAAAAAAAAAGATGAGTTTCATCTTATTGTTTCCAGACTCTGTAGTGAGAAAGGGCTGCAGCAGTCTCTGGGTCTCATCCCGCTTGGCGTCTGAGTCAGCGCTGATCTCAGGTCAGTTTTCATGAGTGGCTGGTAGAGAGAACGTGGGTGGAGTTTGCTGGGTCTTCACCCCCAGATACAAAGGGGAGTAAAATTATGGGATGCTGTTTTGCAGGTGTGAGAGGAGATGCATGAACAGGCATGAAGAACAGAAACCCTCTGTGTGACTGTGTGTGTGTTTTAGAGAAAGGTTCTGTGTGTGTGTGTTTTAGATGTGTGTGTGCGTGTGTGTGTGTGCGTGTGTGTGTGTATGTGTGTGTGTTTTAAAGAAAGGTTCTGTGTGTGTGTGTGTGTGTGTGTGTGCGTGTGTGTGTGTATGTGTGTGTGTTTTAGAGAAAGTTTCTGTGTGTGTGTGTGTGTGTGTGAGTGTGTGCGCGTGCGTGCGCGTGCGTGTGTGTGCGCGTGTGTGCGCGTGTGTGCGCGGTGTGTGCGCGGTGTGTGTGTGTGTGTGTGTGAGTGTGTGCACGCGTGTGTGTGTGTGTGTGTGTGTGTGTGTGTGTGTGTGAACAAGAGAGAAAGTGTCTATGTGAGCATCTGTGTGTGTGCAAGAGAGAAATGAGAAACTCACACACTCACACACACACACACACACAGACACATACACATATACATACACATATACACACACACATACACACACCAGAACAAGCTACACAAATATCTGCAGGGACACACACTGTTCAGGATTAGGATTTTAAATAAATAAATATGGAAATATATAACAACAAAGGACTAATGGACTAATATATATATATATATATATATATATGTATATGTGCTTGTCCTTATTTGCTAATGCATTTTGAATGTCACATTTGCATTGGGAATGTAAGGTCATGCCAGTGAAGCGGGCGGAACTGTGAGAGGCAGAGTGACGGTCCTGTCAGAGTCCCAGGGAGTGGGGAATACTGGGAGCTGTGCAGGAAGCCCAGGAGAGGTGGCTCTAACGGAGAGAGCAGGGCATTATGGGAGAGAGCTGGGCAATCGGAGGGAGAGGTGGCTCTAACGGAGAGAGCAGGGCATTATGGGAGAGAACTGGGCAATCGGAGGGAGAGGGGGTGAGAGAGAGGCGCGGTGCGGTGGTGAAAAACAAGCCGGTAGATTGCTAGAAATCGAATTTGGATTGCAGACATTTATCTTAATTTCAGATGTTCTGAAAAGGTTAGCATTAGCTAATGCTCATTTTAAGAATTGTGCCAATGGGTCAAGCCCTGGGTAGCATTCTGAACACTTTAAGGAGATTAGGAGAGAGGGAGAGGGAGAGAGAGTGTGGAGCAGAGGGTGAGACAGAGACAAATATTATTTTGCATTACCTAGCCAATCTTACCTTGTGAAAGTGGAATATGGGCTCCTCTGTTATGGTCAGGATATAAATCATAGAGTAAAAAACAAATTCTTTTCACCTTGAATTCTGTAAAAAATGTCCAGCTCACAGCAATGCCCCAGTAATGTGTGCAGGGCTGAATTAGGCCACTTCCTCTTCCTGCTCTGTTTAAAAATGACCACTGAAATTCTGGGTCCATCTGAACCAGACTGACCCACAGTCCTGTTGGTGCTCGGCGCTAAAGACCAACCATCTGTCCCTAGAAACTGAGCCCTTGGGGTAACTGACCATCAAACACCAAGCACACAAGAAAAAGGAAATCTATAATACTTACAGAAAATTGCCTCAGGAACAAACCTGTGTCCATGAATCACTGGCCTGGGGAAATGAAATTCAAGAAATTAGAGATCAGCTGTAGAGTGGTACGATGGAGACTACTCCTTCACTGAATGTCATGTCAAGGTCAGAGACTCCAAAGGCATAGATTAACTATGTACTGACTCAATGACTTAGGTCCTGTAGCCTGTTTCAAAGACCTAAAGTCCTAAAACCAAACAAGGTATTCAGGTCCATCTCTGCAATCTGCAGGCTGTTCCTGCCCCAAGCACCTCTCCATCAGGGCCACTTTGCAAATAGATTTAAACACCTACCAGATTATACTATTACTAA
This sequence comes from Megalops cyprinoides, assembly GCF_013368585.1. Lineage (NCBI taxonomy): Eukaryota > Metazoa > Chordata > Actinopteri > Elopiformes > Megalopidae > Megalops > Megalops cyprinoides. The sequence goes on from NC_050585.1 coordinate 53,505,113, forward strand.
TATTAATAATGCACAGTAAGACATGCTTTATCAATGGCTAAGACTTTGGCAGTTATGTCTCGACACTTTCATTCCACCACTGAATCGTTGCACTGTAACTCAGTGACTAGATCACATGACCTCCACTGTCCTATGCATGTGTAGCATACTGAGCATGTCCTCTGTGTGTATGTATGTGTATGTACGTGTATGTGAGAGAGAGAGAGAGAGGAGGAAAGAGGGGGAGAAAGGAGGAGGAGTTCAGTATATTACTGTAATGGGAATTTTTTTGTTACATTGGTATACATGTTTGCCTTTCTTAAAAGCATGGTGTTATCTTCCCTTTGTGTGTGTGTTCGCACATGTATGTTTGTGTT
>NC_050585.1:53510468-53517968 GCF_013368585.1 Megalops cyprinoides
CTGAGATCAGGGTGTGATAAAGACTGTTTTTAAAAGCTGAGATGAGTTTAACCTCAGAAGGAATGAGAGTAGAAGTGAGGGGAAGACTTTTTCCCGTGTCATAAATGCAAGACTTATGCAATGAGCATAAAAAATACATCAGAGTATCAGAGTGGAGTTATCAATCTTTGATTACCTAGCCACCTATGGAAAAGAAAATGTCAGTCAGGTGTCTGAAAGTGCTTTGATCAGACTCAGTTTTTTTTTTTATTTAATACAAAATGTAAAATGTATCTCAGTGGAAATCAGTTAAATGCATCATGTTATAGGCAAATACACCATTTATTCATTGTCAGTAAGACTAAGATAAATCATAAATGGTCTGAAAATTGAAAAAGTCTACTCCCTCCAGTACATCTCAAAATTCATAAAACTGGTTACACTTTATGAGAAAACAACGTACAGAGTAAATGAATGTGCTGTTTAATAGTTATAAACAGAAATATACACATACACGCACGCACACACACACACACACACACACACACACACACGCACACACACACACGCACACACATTGCTCCCAGTATGAATGTGGAGCATATGGGGTTGGTGTTTCATTGTTGCTGAACTGAGCTCATTAAACAGTGGAATTGGAGAAGGCAGAAAGGGTGATATTTCAGGATGGACTCAGATCTCGGGGAAATCAAAACAATTTCATGTTAGAAACAAGTGTGATAGAGCACTGCTAAAAATAACAGCTGTTCAAGATGAAAAAAACCTCCACAGGGAGCCTCCGTCTGTGAGTGAACAAGCAAGAAATACCGAGATTCCAGGGCATTTAATGCTAGAGAGGGGAACGTACAGATCGTGGTCTCAAGTACAGTGTGGTGTGAAATCAGTCTTTCAGTCTGCTGCATTAGGTGTCAGCAGAGCCTCTGGGCTGAGTGACCTGTGGAAGCAGGGCCATCTGCCCCCCTGCCCCCCTGCCCCCCTGCCCCCCTGACACACCGCCTCCCTCTCTCTCCCAAAGGTGATGCAGCACCCGAGCGAGGGGGCCCAGGTTCTGGGGCTTCACAGCAACGTGAAGGACGCCTCTGTCCCCGTGGCCGAGATCCGGGTCTACTCCCTCTCCAGCCAGCCCATCGACCACGAGGGGCCCAAGGCCAAACTGTCCGGTGGGGCGCAAAGCCGAGGGGGGGAGGGGGGAAAGAGGGGAGAGTGGGGGAGGTGGGAGAGACCTAAAGGAATAGGCAAAGAGGGAGGGGCAAAGGAGATAGGGGGAGGAACCAATGATGGGGGGGGATGGGTGAATGAAGGGGAGTAGAGAGAGAGAGTGTGGTGGAGGACGCTGAGAGAGGGTTGCATTGCAGTGCAGTGGAGTGCAGTGGACTCTCACAGGGGGAAGCTGTCCTAGTTATTCAAGCTTTTCCGTTTCACCCAGAGAGGGAGATTGGAGAAGCTATTGCTGACCACTTTATCATGACCTAATCCACCCCCCACCTCCCCCTCTATAAAAGAAATCCATTACAATCTCTGATTTGCCAGATTCCTCACAGACACGTCAAATGAGTTTGTTTCAGTGGGTGGGTTTGAGAATGGGAGAGTTAAAGCACCCAGATGAAGGTGAGGAGAGGGAAGAGGAAAACGACCAGCAATAGACCGGCAGCAGGTGGTGCCGGTCTATTGCAGCCCTACAGCAGCTGATTTCCCCTGGGAGCACCTGTGAGACTCTTACGCTCAGAGCACACACTGCAGGTTCCGAACGCACCTGTCTCGCCGTGCCAGCTGGCTACGTTTCCTCTCTGCGGGATCGCTGCCGTCAGGGCCGACGCAGCGGAGCTCTGAACCCCGCGGTGTCGCGCTGGGTGTCGGTGTTGCTTCTCGTGAGCTCGGATCCTGGTACCCTGTAATCATGCTATTCTGGAGTGAATGTTGCGTCGTGCCAGGAGTTGACTCACAGCTCGTAGGTGCCTGTAAGAGCAATTATCCCAGCTCTTAGTCACCTGAATCGCTACGAGATCTATGCTGCTGAGCCAAGGTTTGAGCTCAGCATGCGTACGCTGAAATTCAGCCATCATCATAACAGTTTTTATCAGAGTCAGGGATAAAATCGCGACCTGTATTTGCAGGCTTTTGCAGCCAGACGGGAATAGCCAAGTCCCTGCCGTTTCATGCAGTCCTGCAGGGCGACCGTACATGACTATGAGATAGGCTCAAATGCAGTTTGGATGAATTTTTCTCATCACTCTTCCTGTCCTTCTCTCCTTCTTTCCCTCTCCCTCCTTACTCCTTCTTTCTGTAGCAGATCGCTCCCCAGATATTGATAACTACTCTGAGGAAGAGGAGGAAAGCTACTCCTCTGAGCAGGAGGGCAGTGATGACCCTGTGCACGGTCAGGTGAGGGGGGCAGGGGGGTGCGGGGTGGGGTTTATGGGTGGCTAGAGTACAGATGAGTGAGGTGAGCAGGGTTTGAGAGAGTGAAAGACAGAGACAGAGACAGAGGAGACTAGCAGCAGCTGAGCCACACAGTGCTTGGGGTTCAGGGGCTACGGTCAGTATCACAGCTGAGGTCTTGTCTTTGTCACAGTATCTGTTTGATGAAGAGGATGAAGTGAGGAAGAAGAAACCACGACGCAAACTCACCTCCACCTCTGCCTCCATCGCCCGCGTTAATGTGAGTCCCGTCTGCCTCTGTAGCCCCGCCCCTGCGTCTGTAATCCATCAATGTAGCCCCGCCCCACTGTTGTAGCCCAGCCCTGTCTCTGTAGCCCCACCCTCTGTAACCCCACCCTCTGTAACCCCACCCTCTGTAGCCCCACCCTCTGTAACCCCACCCTCTGTAACCCCACCCTCTGTAGCCCCACCCTCTGTAACCCCACCCTCTGTAACCCCACCCTCTGTAACCCAGCCCTGTCTCTGTAGCCCCACCCTCTGTAGCTGGGCACCCCTTTTGTACATGTCCTCGTAAATGCTTCCGCCGAGAGACACACACACACACACACACACACACACACAGGACAGAGAGATACACACACACACACAGGACAGAGAGACACACACACACACACACACACAGGACAGAGAGATACACACACACACACAGGACAGAGAGACACACACACACACACACACACACACAGGACAGAGAGACACACACACACACTCACACACAGACACACAGGCACACGCACACGCACACGCACACACACACACACAGGACAGAGAGATACACACACACACACACACACAGGACAGAGAGAGAGAGAGACACACACACACAGGACAGACAGGAGTACAAAACACACACACACAGGACAGAGAGAGAGAGAGACACACACACAAGACAGAGAGATACACACACACACACACACACGCGCACACACACACACACAGGACAGAGAGAGAGAGACACGCACACACACACACACAGGACAGAGAGAGAGAGACACACACACACACACACACAGGACAGAGAGAGAGAGAAACACACACACACACACACAGGACAGACAGGAGTACAAAACACACACACACAGAACAGAGAGAGAGAGAGAGAGAGAGACACACACACAAGACAGAGAGATACACACACACACACACACACACAGGACAGACAGGAGTACAAAACACACACACACAGGACAGAGAGAGAGAGAGACACACACACACAAGACAGAGAGATACACACACACACACAGGACAGAGAGAGAGAGAGAGAGAGAGACACACACACATACAGGACAGAGAGAGAGACACACACACACATACACACACACACACACACACACACACACACACAACGCCTCCGCCTGCCTCTGTGAGAGGAGACAGGAGCACGCGCTACATGCAGTTGATGTTGATTCGCAAGGATGCACACAGACTGAGTCACAGCATTGCGATGGAACTCCCACACAGCCATAATGACTCACTCTCTCTCCCTCACACACAGTCACACACGCACAGGCACACACAGTCACACACACACGCACACGCGCACACACACGCGCACACACACGCGCACACACAGTCACACACGCACAAGCACAGACAGTCACACACAGTCACACACGCATGCACACGCACACAAACATACACACACACGCTCACACAGTCACACACACGCACACACAGAGTCACACACGCACACGCACACAAACACACGCTCACACACGCGCACACAGTCACACACGCACACACACAGTCGCACACGCACACACAGTCACACACGCACACACAGTCACACACACACACGCACACACACACAAACATACACACACACACGCTCACACACGCACACACAGTCACACACGCACGCACACGCACACTCACACTCACACGCACACAAGCACACACACACACACACACGCACAGAAACACACACACGCACAGAAACACACACGCTCACACATAGACACACGCTTAGATCCCGGTGTAAGTGTTAGGGTTGGTGTTCTGCCGCAGTGACAGTGGAGCCGGCTTTACAGTGTTATCTCAGCCTGTCGCTGCTCCCTGAATCTCCCCAGAGAAACCCGACACTCGGCTCTGACCCGTCTCGCCTCCTGTTTCACACATCAGTCTCTAGAGACAAACAGCCACACCTTGCCTGAGGCCTGGCTCTGCTGTGTTCAGGCCACACCAGGCTGAGATAGGCTCATGTCCCTTTCTGCCTGACTTAACCAGGTTTCTCTCTCTTTTCATGCAGCAACCCAACATCAAGCAGAAGTTTGTGGCCTTGCTGAAAAGGTTTAAGGTTTCTGATGAGGTACAGACTCCCTTTATTCTTCCCCTTTATACTCTCTCCCCCTCTATTCCACCTCCCCCCTTTCTGAAATTCAAACGCCCTCCCCTTTCTCAAATTATTGGCATGACCATGAAACTATAGGGTGGTCAAAGCAATGGATTTTAGAATGGATGGTATGAGCAACAGCAGCATTGCTACAAACTATCACGAAAGGATGACACAGATTTAAAATAAAACCACAAGACAAAGCCCTTTCTCTGTATGCCTTCATCTACCCTGACCCTTCCTCTTCCTCTCATTCTCCTCCTTCCTGTCTCAGTGTTGATATTCAGACAGTAGTCCGGTGTTCACCAGATGGTGAATCAGTAGAGAAGCTCCTCTTCTCTGCTTCCAGCATGTGCTTCCTCTCTTCCATTGCTCCAGGTGGGCTTTGGGTTGGAGCATGTGTCCCGGGAGCAGATCCAGGATGTGGAGGAGGACCTGGACGAGCTGTACGACAGTCTGGAGATGTACAACCCCAGCGACAGTGGCCCAGAGATGGAGGAGACAGACAGCATCCTCAGCACCCCCAAACCCAAACTCAAGTAAGGACCACACACCCACCTGGACTATATACCTCAGCTCCCCAAACCCAAACTCAAGTAAGACCACACACCCACCTGGACTATATACCTCAGCTCCCCAAACCCAAACTCAAGTAAGGACCACACACCCCTCGGGCTATATACCTCACTACTCCCAAACCCAAACTCAAGTAAGACCACACACCCACCTGGACTATATACCTCAGCATAGACTGAACCCAAACTGGAGTAGCAGGAAATGGATACACGCCAGGGCTGTGTATCTCTGCCTGGGAGCAGCAGTGGGAACTGGCAATGCAGCCAGAGGGTTGCAGGTTCAGGTCCTACTCACCTGGGTCTCACGCAAGGTGATGTTCTGAGTGATTTACTCTGACAGGCAGCTGCGTCGTGTGTCGACCTGTTACATGGTCAGTCAGTGGCACTGCATACCATCTCAGCCATGATCAGTGTGCAGGAGTGTTTTTGGTAAGGTGCTTTACCTGAATCGCTACAGTAAATATTCAGCTGAATATGTGGATATGTAAAAAGCAAAGGATTTGTCTCTTTATTGAGTAATGAATATGCAACGTACTGTGTGCCATATGGTAGCCAGTTCATTTTTATTCGGTAACATGGTATAATATATTCTGTCATAAATATTAGAAGTATAATCAGTAAATATTCCATCAGTTTTTTTGTATTTTGTATTGTATGTATTTGTATTTTGTAATTTTGAATGCTACAATCAGTCTGTGATTTTAATGAATAGCAAACCCTTCGAGATCTTTCCTTCAGTTTTTCTGCTTCTGGGACCCACACGTCTTATGGCTTTAATGCCTGGCAGCTATTCAGCTGCCCCTTTGAAGCATGAATTACCCAGAGTCCCCTGAGTACCCACTGAAATTTGTGTCTGAGAAAGTTGACTGTTAGTTTTTGATTTGCTTCATAGTCAGCTTAGTACATGCCATGCTGTCTCCAAGAGGGAGGGTGTGTCGTCTAAGACCAGGTGCACAGCGACTACAGAACAGTCTGCCCGGTCTGTGAGACGTTCTGCAGTTTCGATTCTATGAGCGTGATGGATTTCACAGTGAATCTGCATTTTTTTTGTACCCAGACAGAAAAAAAAAACGTGCAAAAAGACCAGAGTGAATAGGCCATCGAGTGTAATCAGACTGTCCCAGTGTGGTGCATCTGTGATGATATTGCTTTCTCTCCAATAGCCAGTCTCCCTCTCTCTCTATTTATCTCTGAGACTCACTCTCTCTCCCTCTCTCTCTATTTATCTCTGAGACTCACTCTCTCTCCCTCTCTCTCTCTCTCTCTCTCATTCGCTCTGTCTCTCATCCTGCCCGCCCCCCCCCACCGGGGCTCTGTCACGACGCCTCCGTACGGGTCTCCCTCTGAGAACAGAGCGGAGCTGAACCCTGTCAGGTTGCCTCACCGAGGGGGGGGGGGGGGGTGTGTGAGACAGACACCGGGGGGGGGGGGGGGGCGAGGCTGTCTGAGATGGAATGTGTGTGAGGGCGAGGGGAGGGGTGCCGAGGGGTGAGCGAGGCAGAAACGGGCAGAGAGACCAGGAGATGGAGGAAAAGAGAAAACAAATGCAGATGCGTGAATCCCGCTGTGGTGCGTGAGAGTAGAAGGGCTCCCTCTGCTGGGGAAAGGGTGTAGTGGCAGAGTCGCATCAGATAGAAGTCGACACAATCTGGTGTGCCTGGAATAGCATAAGAACACAGAACCCCGGGTCGTACCTTTGATGCCCACATGCTGTGTTAGAGAACAGCCAGGTATTGAAGTGGAGATATGTGACATGCTGGTGATAAGCAGTGCTGTTGCACTCACACACAGGGGCCTCACTGCTGGTCCTGCACCCCAAAAACACCCGGCCCTCCTGATCATTAGCCTGCAGGCCTGAGGAGAGCATGAGGTCAATCAGCCATGAGCTCCACACAGTTCTACCTACTCTGACTGTCATAGGTTCTGGTCTGATTTCACTCTTTCTTTCTGTGTGCATATGTGTGTGTGTGCGCGTGTGTGCGTGTGTGTGTGTGTTTACAGACCTTTCTTTGAGGGCGTGTCCCAGTCGAGCTCTCAGACGGAGTTCGGTAGCCTGAACAGCAAAGGGAGCCTGAGCCGAGACAACTTCAGCCCTGTGAGTAAGAGAGGGGCGGAATCCGGGCAGGAGGGATGCGGTCATGTGAGTAGGGGGTGGGG
>NC_050585.1:53522968-53525468 GCF_013368585.1 Megalops cyprinoides
TGAGTGAGTGGGTGAGTGGGTGAGTGGGTGAGTGGGTGGGTGAGTGGGTGAGTGAGTGGGTGAGTGAGTGAGTGAGTGAGTGAGTGAGTGAGTGAGTGGGTGGGTGAGTGGGTGAGTGAGTGGGTGAGTGAGTGAGTGAGTGGGTGGGTGAGTGAGTGTGCATGTGCGTGCACGTGTGTGTGCGTGTATGTGTGTTTTTTTGTCCACACTGTTTCCTCCCTCCTGCTGCAGATGCTGTGGACGTTGCCGGCCGTATCTCTCAGTACATCAGTGGAGCGGCGGCAACCCACCAGCTGCCCATAGCTGAGGCCATGCTGACCTGCAGACATCGGCTGTGAGTGACTGCCCCCCATCACTCAGCATTACTGCTGCTACTGATCAGCTTAGCAGCAGCTTATCCAGAGCAGCTGCTCCTCACCGCTACACCACACTGCTGCTCCTTACCGCTACACCACACTGCTGCTCCTTACCGCTACACCACACTGCTGCTCCTTACCGCTACACCACACTGCTGCTCCTTCCTGCTACAGCACACTGCTGCTCCTTCCTGCTACACCACACTGCTGCCTAGACATTATGCAAATGGTAGCCAGCAGGTGGTGGAATTTAACCTTTAAAAGTAAAAGTAGTCATAAACTAAGGCCTAGTCCACACGTACACGGGTATTTTTTATATTATATTTTTATATTTTAGCTTTTTCTATGCGTTTTGGCCTGATGAGTAATATTGTTACTTGCGTTTTCATGCGGATGGAGATTTTTTTTAAAACAGCACTTGTGTGGACGGGATTTTTTTAAGAACGAATGAGGGAAACCCCCATTTTATAAATACCCCTGTATGTGTGAACTTAGCCTAGGTGTGTGGTTTATTGGGTGGTGGTTTGTAGCACTCGTGTTTGCACATGGCTCTGTGGAGTGGCTCCCCCTGCTGGGAGTAGAGTAGCACTGACCTTCACAGGGCAGGACTGCTGCTGCCAGCGGGAAGAGGAGGCTGTGCTACTGCTGCTGTGGCCTTGTGTTAGCCACACTAGCAATGTTAGCCACATTAGCCACCTTAGCTATACTAGCAATGTTAGCCACATTAGCCACCTTAGCTATACCAGCAACTTTAACCACATTAGCCACACCTTAGCTATACCAGCAATGTTAGCCACGTTAGCCACCTTAGCTATACCAGCAACGTTAACCACATTAGCCACCTTGGCTATACCAGCAACGTTAACCACATTAGCCACCTTGGCTATACCAGCAACGTTAACCACATTAGCCACCTTAGCTATACCAGCAACTTTAACCACATTAGCCACCTTAGCTATACCAGCAACTTTAACCACGTTAGCCACCTTAGCTATACTAGCCATGCTAGCCACCTTAGCTATACTAGCAATGTTAACCACGTTAGCCACCTTAGCTATACCAGCAACCTAAACCACATTAGCTTTACTAGCCATGTTAGCCACGTCCCCGACCCCAGGTCAGGTACTGAGAGGGAAGATGTTGGCAACCTTGTCTGCCAGCTTTTTTTTCCAAAGTTTGTATAAAATTGGGGGTCTTAAGTTACAGTGGTTAGTTTCTAGCTGTGAATGAATATGATCAATTTCTTGTTTTACATTCCCTGTGTGGGGTCTATGGACTCTCTCTCTTTCTCTCTCTCCAGGCTGGATGAGGACTCTTACCAGAAATTTGTTCCTTTCATTGGGGTGAGTTCTCCTGTTTTTTACTCTTAATTAATCTTTTGAATTTTAGTAAATCTGGGGCTCCCAGGTAGTTCAGTGGTCTCTGCAGCTGGTTTGAATGCAAGCTGAGGTCTCTGGCCTGGGTCTGACACCGCAGCAGTGCAGATTAGCTCTGCCAGGTATCGGGGTGGTTAGGTTGGTGAGGGTTTGTCGGTCTCATTGCACACCAGTGACCCCTGCTGGTCACTCGGGTGGCCGAAGAGCTGCCTGTATAAAGTTGTGCTTGAGGTGCATTCTGAGCAGGCTTGGCTTTGGGACTGCAGCGTGGATAAATGCATGGTGCAGGGTGTGTCGGAGAAGAGCTCGTGTTGGTGCTCTCCTGGATTGTTAGATTTTTAGGGGTTTCAGTGATGAGCAGCACCTCTGTGGTCCCTTTGGGTGTTCCAAACCAGGAGAAAAGGGGGAAGAGAGCACTGAGCCTTCCAAATGGAATAAAAAGAGCTAAATGAATTAATGTGTTATTTAAGCACTCCGACATTTCTACTGACAGACCTCCTGTGAGTGACAGATGTCTGTGTCTTTCACAGGTAGTGAAGGTGGGGCTGATCGAACCCAATCTGGCTCCTGCAGGTGAATCCTTACATTGAGAGGAGTTTAGAGTTACCTTAACACAGGTTGTTTTATGTATGACCAGAGGCTTCAGGCGCTGGTCATGCATGAAGCCGTGTGTAGGCAGCCTTCATCGCTGGTCTTACCGCCATCCAGCCTCACAGGAGACTCTGCTCTGTTTTCTCCCTCAATAGGGGGCGACACTGAGGAGGGCAT
>NC_050585.1:53530468-53532968 GCF_013368585.1 Megalops cyprinoides
TCCTGTCAAGTTGGAAATGAGCCTTAAAACTCCTTGGAAGATGAGGACCAGGACATGCAACTTTACTCGACATGCAGTAATCAGTCAGTAATGTGAGTGGAAGGGGTTTTAGCAAGCTGGCCAGAGGGGGGCGCTCCATCACAGTTTGATCCTCTACCAGCTGTGCCTCCAGGCGCCTCCAGGCGCCTCCCTCTCCGCCTCCTAGCCAATCACAGCTGGGGATGGACTGCCAGTGCTCATTTGTTTGCCGGCCACAGGCTGCATCGTCGGTGCTGCAGTGCTGGTGGCATCAGCAGGTAACTCACTACTGCCTGGAGTGAGACCTGGGGCTCCTGGGTGACTCAGCTGGGAAGGCGCTTGTCTCGCGTGCAGGTTGAGCCCCACGACCTGGGTTTGAAACCGGACTAAGCTGGAGACAGGTGGGTGGACAGTTTGGGAGGGGGGTGCTGCCGCACTGCTGCACAGGAGAGGCAGCTAAATGCTTTAGTAATGGGCAGGAGAGAGGACCAAACGGCATGGTGATTGAGGTGGGGTGGGGGTATACCTGTATATGTTAAATGTTTTGTAATGTTGTTAATGAAGAAAGAAAAAAAGGTGTAAAAGGTGATTTATAAGTGTTCCTACTCAATGAATCTGGTGTTCTGTATGAAGGCGTCTTGAAAGTCAGAGCACTCCATGAGACTTTCCTCTTTTAATGTCCTTTTACCTGCTGTCTCTTTCTCTCTCTACCCCTCCCTGCCCCCCTCCCTGGAGAACATGCCTCCTACAGCAGTTCCATTCAGAATTCTGTGTTGGTAAAATATGCATGTACTGAACACACTGCCAAAGCATAGAATCAATACCAACAAATACCCTTATAAGAGCAATGATAGCATTGATTATTAATGTAATTAATAAATAAATGATAATGAAAATAACATTGAACTCCTCTCTCTCCCTCTACATCTCCCTCCCTCTCTCTCCTCCTCTCTCTCTCCCCCTCCACTCTCTGTACATCTCCATCTACTCTCTGTCTCTTTAACTAACCTTAGAAATCACTATCCTTGTTAATAATTATAATTCCACTATTAATTCATGTTTTATCTCCTTGTCCCTCTTTACCTGTTTCTCTCTCTCTGTCTCTGCACCGGTGCTCCTAGTTTCCTCTCTCTCTGATGCAGTACCGCTGTCTGAGGGGAAGCACTGTGTTTTCAAGGCAAAGACTTGCTGCATTCTCTCTGAATTCAGCTGTCCAGCCCGCCATCTTTAAATGTGTGAAATTAGATAAGTACTTGACAGAATCTGGGCGTTATTTGATGCAACGCTGATTCCGCTGTTGTGTGGGTTTCAGTCACGCCGAGAACAGTGACAGTGATTTACTTGAAAGGGTGAGCTGAAAAGCACTCCCCTTTCAGAAGGGCCGGACTGACAATCCCTCTGGGGCTGGTAAAAGAACCTTTAAATGTTGTCTTGGAAACACTTGAGCTTTAAACTTTATGAAAAAATAAATGTAAGTATTTGCAGAGTTGTAAGTTTTACTCCAAGCTTGTGGGTGTGGTGCAAGTGTTCTTCAAAGGCGTTGCTCTTGCCATTTTAAGTGGTCGCCCATTTTAACGCTTGTACAAACAGTACTATCACAGAAAACAAAGGCTTGTAATATAGCTTTGAGTACATTCTTCTATGGATTTTTTGTATTTGTTGGTTTTTTCTTTTTGTAGTACTGCTTTTTCATCAATCGGAAAAAAATTGTTAATTGCAGTTGTAAGTGGAAATTACCTTTAAGGCTTGAAAATAAATTTAAAAAGTAAATAAGTCAATGAGCTGTGCCGTCTTTCTGTACAGTCAATACTGCTCTGTAGTGCTAGAGGGCGCTCCATAGGTCAAACTGGAAGCTGTTCATATTCTGGAAATGCTTCACAGATGTGAAAGCAGGTATGGCACTTTTACTCCATATTGACCCAGAATTACATTCAGCAGTAACTGTATCGATCAACGTGAATTTCTTGCGTGACTTTATGTCCTCGGTGCTGTGTCAGAAATAAACAGACTTCCTGGTAAGGTAAGTGTGACTTACGCTAACTGGAGTTCCTGCCCTTTACCATTGACCTCTGCTGTCTACCTTTGTCGTCTTTGCCTCTCTGCCATTCTCTTTTCCTTTCTTTTGCTGGCTGTATCAAAGAGATGCAATAACAATGTCCTACCACTAGAGGTCAAATTTGCACCAAAATCAAGGCTCTGCCTTCTGAAGTACACCGTCTGTCTTTTCCTTTATTTGCAGTATGTCTTGCTTCTTATGTAGCCTCTTGGCAAGGTCATTGTAGTAAAGGAGAACACGCTCTCAATTAACCTACCTTGGTTAAAGAAAAATTGACAGAAATGTATTGAAAGAGCTCAACGTTTACCACACACAAGGTGTGCATCTGTACCCTTACACTATTTGTATGTTTTCGTGTCTTTGAGCCAGCAGAGACCTACCTGTGAAAAAAACAAAGTTCTCCAGAGGTTTCTTTCTGCCAAAGGT